>NC_079397.1:9330917-9458417 GCF_029220125.1 Pseudoliparis swirei | reverse complement strand
GTTGAATCGAGGAATCGACGAACGCACTCGGCTTCATACTCATCCTGTCGACAGGCAAATGGGCGTCAGGTGTTTCGGTGTGTGAAAAGATGTCGCTATAGTGTGGACAGAGGGCAGAGAAAAGCACGTGTTCATGAAACACATCCTCCTCGTGTGGGCGCCCAATCAGGAGCTGGCTATTTATATGCTGCCTGTGTTTGTGGTAATGGCTGTCCGCTTTGTCTGTCGCTCTTTTTCTTCCCTTCTATAGCTATCATTATGGCCATTGTACTTTGCCTCTCTCTCTCTCTCTCTCTCTCTATTTCATTGTCTTTGAGGGGGGGAGAGCAGGAGGAGGTCCAGGCCTGCGAGGGGACAAGGTCCAGGCTAATGGCAGGAAGTCTTTAAAGCTTGCAGCCGCCGCATTTCATCTAAGCACAGAGGGGGCCCCCTGGTCACAGACCCCTGCTTTGATCCCCCCCCCCCCCCCCCTCTCTCTCTCTCTCTCTCTACCCTTCTCTGTGCTGGCCTCTCTCACCCCGGAGCCAGGGCCGAGCTGCTGGTTAATTAATAGATCTCCTAATGCTCACCCAGTAAAGGCATGCACAGCACAGCAGAGCCATAGATACATGCACATAGTAACCACACACACATGAACTTGTAACACACACACACACACACACATACATACACACAGACAGCTGACAAGATAGCTTCTCCGTGTGTACTCCCAATGGTTAACAGTCACAAACACACACCGTGTGCCTCCTCCGTCCGTCTGACTCACAGACAATTGGACTCATTTCTGTCTTATTCCGGCACACATCGTCTCTGTGTCGATGGTCTTTGATTTGGTGTCATGTTGCAGTCAAGTTAAGTGAAATTGTGTTTCATTTAACAAGGTGTCAAAGCGCGCACACGTGTGTGTGTGTGTGTGTCAGAGGATATCTTTGTGTGTCTCAGCAGCTAATATTAGGACAAAGAACGTTAACAACCCTTTGGACCGACTTCTCAGCCTCACAAAAGTGAATAATGCGAGTCACTGATGCCGGTGACCAAAAGAAAAAAACAATACAAATGTGTTGGGCCATTAACATTTCAATTCAATTCAGTTTAATTTGTTTTGCCCGATATCCCGAATTACAAATTGGCCTCAGAGGGCTTTACAATCTGTACACGTACGACATCCCTGACCTTTGACCTCCCATCGGATCAGGAAAAACTCCCAAACAACCTGATCACAGGGGGGGGAAAAGGGAAGAAACCTTCAGAAGAGCAACAGAGGAGGACCCCTCTCCAGGATGGACAGAACAATAGATGTCATGTGACCAGAAGGAATCATTACAGAGTTACAACACATTCAGTGAGTATGACAGAGTGTATGAATAGTTGGTAGTCGGCATGGACCACGATCCAGACCTCCATGATCCATCAGGCAGATGGAGGTAGAGAGGAGGAGTGGGCGGGGCATCAGTAGGACCATGGCATCAGACCCAGCCAGGTCCAATGGACCCTATGAGACGTGAAGTCACAAGGACTCTCGAGGCAGACAATATTAGACCTGGTGGCTTCTGAGCAAGCAAGTACTGCGTGTTGTCGTCTCACAACCAGATCAGACACCTCGGACGGTGAAAACCACGGTGTTGTTAGGAGCCCTCAGTCGTGGAACAACCACATGATGCTCAATTGCTCAACCCTTAAGCCACCACTCTGGTCCGGAAGGAATATCTCGGCAACTAGAGGACGGATCGCCATGACATTTAGGACAGAACTCGTGTTCCTCTTCAGGGTGTATTGTAATATTTTGGGTGGCGCTTGTAATTTTTTCAATAATGCCATCCTCGGGTCCAAATTGTACCTCGTCCAATAATTTTCCTTCATCTAAATAGCTTTGCGTGTGCTGCTAATTAGAAATTGTTAGTATACTAAAGCCTGGTAAACATGGCGTCTGCTGAGCATCCGCACGTTAACGTGGTCATCGGGATGCTGATGTTACTCTGTTACCCCGGTTCATCGGTCTCCCCGTCTGGTCGTCTGGGTTACGGTCACTTTTCTAGTGTTGTACTTTCTGGATGCACCTGGATGTTTATTCCGTTTAGCAGGAAGTCTCTTCAGAGTGGAGGAAGCTCCTGGTCCATCGGTTCTCACGTAGACGCCACGGACCCCAGAATAAAAAGTGGGACTCATCGAGCTGGAGCCAATAGCAACGAGTTGCCTTGGAGAAAAATGTCGACGCCACCAGTGAGAACTTTCAAAGTAACGGCTCACGCTTTACTTTCTCTCCTGATGCCATCGAGTCATAAATGACCTGTTGTAATTACCCAAACATCTAAAAGCATATACAAATATGTGCAACGTGACGAGGAGCGAGGGAATGGGGTGGTGGGGGAGGGGCAGACTTTTCAGAAGTTGTGCCAAATTGCCACCCAATGAAATGACCATCAGTAGCTACTTGTATCAGGATTCTTGAGCTAACAACTCTTTAAAATCTCATTCAATAAAAGCCAGCACTCGCAGCTACATTTGATCTAAGCTGATCACCGCAGATGACCCTGTCGCCTCTTTTCTCCTCTCATGCTGCTTGTGTTTGTGCGCGCGTGCGTGTGTGTGTGTGTGTGTGTGTGTCATACTTATGGAGAGGTATTAGCCTAATGGCAGTAGCATTCAAACATTTTTATTAGCTTTTCACGTGTCACTGTTGGGCTGCAGCCACTGTTTTAGGCCACTCGCTTTAGCACGACGCACACACACACACACACACACACGCACACAGACACTTTCTCTGCCTCTGTCACGCATCCACACCCACACGCTCACACACACGCTCACCCACAGTCACAGGTCTCTAAGTGAGACAGGGCCCTGGGTAATTTGCTGTAGTGGAGCGGAGTGGCACTAAAAGCCTGCTGGGTAATTGAGAGGCTAGGGGACGGAGTGAAGCCGACTGCCCTTCCCGCGTGTGTGTGTGTGTGTGTGTGTGTGTGTGTGTGTTTGAGTGTGAGTGAGTAAGCGAAGGCCCCTGCTCTCTCTCATTACGCTGTGGCTCCTGCCTGCTTGTCATTGTCTGGACGCAGCGCCCACAGAAAGCAACGGTAATGCGCAGTGACACGCGGCGTGTGTGTGTGTGTGTGTGTGTGTGTGTGAAGTGCGATGAGACATCATGTCCTCTGAAAAACAACAGTATCCTCACCCTGCCCCTCCGTCTCCTACACATGTGCACAGATGCAAACGCGTTCATAAAGACGCACACTTCTCCTTCCACTAGCTGTACTCCTGCTCTGGAGTCAGATGGAGAACACAGACCCCCCCCCCCCCTTCTCTGTTCTCTTTAGCCCGACTAGACGTACAATTTGCACCGTGTGTGATTGGTCTGCACAGCTCGAAGGAGCTCGTGTCGAACGGCTGAGGGGAAGTTTTGGGGGAAAGGTTAAAGGGTCAGTTCACCTTCATTTACCCTCATGTAAGATACATTAGTGCATGTTATCCTTCCATGTATTTATATGTATATATTTATCTAGTTATTCTCGACTCTGATTCATAGTACCGGGGTATTGTTTCCGGTAAATTGCTCCAGACAGATTGTGTATCTCAACATCTCACCAGAAGAAAAGTGAACATGTGTGTTTTTTATATATTTGTTTCTATTGTGTGAGCTACTATCCCACAGGCTGAGGGTACGGAAGTAAAAGCATTGGACTGCGATGGAGTCGCCGCTGTCGTTAGATATTCATCCTTGTCCATCTTTCTTCCTCTCTCCTCCTCCTCCTCCTCCTCCCCCTCTGATGTTGTGGAGGAGATCAATACAGTGTCTCCTCTCCACAACATCTGTCGCTCACCATTACATCAAGCAGATATTTTGATCATGCGTGCATGTCGTGCTCGACGACAGCTCCAAACCAGGGCGGTTTGGATGCGAGTCCCCTCAACAGCAAACGTCTGGGCTGCTGGAGCGTCCTTGAGCAAGACGAGCCCGATTACCAACGGCGAGAGAGGACTCGACCTGCTTCACCGAAGCCCTTTGAGACACGATGTGCATCTCGTCGCTGTTTCCACTTCATCGAACGCATTATGTCACTCTGCTTCCAAAACAACACAAAGTTGTACTTCTCTGGACACGGGCAGTTTTAAATTAAAAGTCAAAATATGCAGTGGCAGTTAACGGATGCTGTTTGTATTGGACAGATCCTCCTCTCTTGCTCTCCGGAAGGTTTCTTCCCTTTTTTCCCCGTGAAAGGGTTTTTTCTATTTCTTTGTAGTTTTTCCTGTGAGGTCAAAGGTCATGGAAGTTGTATGTGTACAGATTGTAAAACCCTTTGAGGCAAATTTGTAATTTGTGAAGTTGGGCAATATAAAATAAACTGCATTGAATTGAATTTATTGTCATGCCAACATTTTAGTTTTTTGTACCTTTTAAAACCTTTTTTTAACTTCTACCTGCCAGACTTCTGAAACAACAGACCCCAAAGCACCCCAAAACACCTTGGGGTGCTAAATGCTTCGCATAATGTCTCTCGTTTCCTTCGAGGTTTGGAAACAACCCAAAGACATGTACTCGTGTACCATCCTCCATAAAGACTTTCAAAAGACAAGATAGAAAAACAAACTCACACAGAAGCAAACAAGAGGGGGGGGGGGGGACGACGACATGCATTGAGAGTCAGATTATGAATAACATGTGAATTGCTTCATAGCCGATGGCATTTGCTGGCATGTTTGTGCTTTTCTGTGTTTGCATGATGCTGTTGTTGCTATTCCCAGTGTGCATTGGTACAGAAATGATGTGCGCCACCAGCATCTCTCTCCTCAGCATCTCTCTCTCACACACACACACACACACACGCACACACACGCGAACACCCCCCCCATGTACCTTCCTGGCAAGCATATTTACATTATTACAGATTAAATATTTCTAGGATTTCTTCATTTCTTCATCAATCTACATGTGTCTCTTCCCACGTCTCCATCAGCTGTACCTGTGTGATGCCAGCTGTTCATCTTTTCCCCGTCTCTTTCTCCTCTCTCGTCTTGATCTCTCTGTGCCGCTCCTCTCGTCTCGTCTCTCTAATTGATGCTGACATCAAATCAATTGTTACAACTTTTTTTTGTGCTCGTCCTTTTGTCTCCTTGCGGTTCTTCGCTCGGACGGCATTGGCAGTGGCGAGGGGGGAGAGAGGTATGGAGCTGGATGGGAGCGTCCCCGGCTTTCTAGAGAAGGAGGGGAAGAAGGGTCAGAAAGACCGGGAGGAAATAGGAAGAGGAAGAGGAAAGGGAAGTGTAGAAGGTAACGTACTGCCTCTTTGTGAGACAAAGTGACTGTCAACAGGCCTTTATTCCGTTAAGTGTCCTCGCGAGTATCGAGGCTGGCTCGGTGCGTCGTCCTTCCCTTCTCGTCTCCGTGGGCTGTTCTGCTGTAAATGTGATCAGCTAAAGCACGTTAGGTAAGCCATGCCGGAGCGGAGGGCTGGAAAAGAGGCTTTCCCCCTCCTCACACCGAGTCTGTCACCATCGCACGCGACGCTGTAACACCGCACCTCAGTGGTGGATGCCATAGATTTTCTTTTCTTTCAGCTCCCATGACCCGAGTTCAAATTGCCAACATTTTCAGTGTTAATACATTGACTTATTATTTATTACCACAACTCGCACCTTAATTCTTTAAAAGTTGTTTTGGATTTAGGCGCTTTTAAATCCTCGTAGTGTATCATTTGGTCTCTAAAATCATTTGAATGACTTCATCGCCTTCAGGCCGCCACATTTATCTGTATTTGTAAGACAAGGGCCTGAATATTCAGGTCTGAACATAACAGAATGTATACGAGCGTTTTTTATTTGTTAAAGAGCCCGACTCGAGTCAACAAGGCAGTCAAGGCTCCGTGCTGAGGGTCATACATTTGTTCATTATTATATATTTATTATATATTACAGCCTCTGTGTGGATACTGTGAATGCTCAATGCGCCCGTTCAGATTGTGTGCACAGACAATGCTTTTCTGAAGGTTGTGCCGTAAAGCAGGTCACCGAAATGTTGTGTGTTAATGTATTTATGTTAATATACAGTATATGCAATTGTGTATGATACAATACGTGGTTTTTGCATGAGTTTCTCACCCGGAGACTCGTGGCCTTCAATCGGAGGTGGAGAAAGCACATTAGAATAAATCGATGTTTCAGAAGGATGGAACGTTTGTGAGTTAAAAAATGTTTTTCTTTTCATTCGTTCTTTAAAACTTGGTTAAATTCAACTTCGCTCCTAAAGTGGCAGGTCCGTGTCATGGTAGCTCAGGGAAACAGAAAAGCAAGAAATGACTCTTCTGGTACCAACAATAACAATATGGTGCCAGTTAGGAATAGCCGGAACCATCAAGAACCAGGATGAGCCTGGTGGAGTTTCACCGGATTCACCTACAGTATGTTCTCTTAATAGCACTTTGTTTCGCTCACTTTTGTACATTTGTCCATTAATTTTAACTAATTGTTTTTAACCATGTGTCCATTGCATGAAGCTAACATTTTCAACTATACATCCATTACTCTAAAGCAGGGGCGTCAAACTCATTATCACCGTGAGCCACATCAGCGTCATGGCCGCCTCTTAAAGGGCCGGTGTAACTGAAGCAGTGTATAAACTACCAAACATATTGTTAAATAACTCTCTTTGCATTTGATTAGTTTATTCGAGAGTAGAAATATTGTACACAAGAACATTTCTCTATTATTATAACACAAATCCATTTAGTTTGTAACCTTCAAAATAAAAGCACACAATATAAAGGTGATCATATGTCTATCAAGCCGTCAGGGGCCGCATAAAATGACATGGTGGGCTGCATTTGGCCCGCGGGCCTTGTGTTTGACACCTGTACTCTAAAGTTACGACAAGGAACTTCAAGTTCCTGATTTTCGCCACCCGTTCCCCAGTGGACAAAAGGGGTAGTGCTCCCAAGAGCACCACAGTTCACCAAACCTCTTATTTTACTGCAGCCAGGTCTTGACGGTCTTCCCCTCCTAGTCCTGGTTCTGCCGGGCCTCCATTCCTTCCAGTCGGACCAGCAATACGGCTTGGGCCTCCAGCAGCGTGGTGTCGGCCGGTGAGCTCCAGGCCCTGACCCGGGGCCTCCTGACGGGGCTCCGACTGCAGGTGGAGGCTCTGGGGTCTGTCCACGGTGGCCGAGTCTACATTCTACATACACTACCATTCAAAAGTTTGGGATCACTTAGGAATGTCCTTATTTTTCAAAGAAAAGCACTGTTTTTTTCAATGAAGATAACATTAAATCAATCAGAAATACACTCTATGCATTGTTAATGTGGTAAATGACTATTCTAGGTGGAAACGTCTGGTTTCTAATGAAATATCTCCAGAGGTGTATCGAGGCCCATTTCCAGCAACTATCACTCCAGTGTCCTAATGGTACATTGTGTTTGCTAATCGCCTTAGAAGACTAATGGATGATTAGAAAACCCTTGAAAACCCGTGTGCAATGATGTTAGCACAGCTGAAAACTGTTTTGCTGATGAGAGAAGCTATAAAACTGGCCTTCCTTTGAGCTAGTTGATTATCTGGAGCATCACATTTGTGGGTTCGATAACTCTCAAAATGGCCAGAAAAAAAGAACTTTCATGTGAAATTCGCCAGTCTATTCTTGTTCTTAGAAATGAAGGCTATTCCATGCGAGAAATTGCAAAGAAACTGAAAATTTCCTTCAGAGAACAGCACAAACGGGCTCTAACCAGAGCAGAAAGAGAAGTGGGAGGCCCCGGTGCACAACTCAGCAAGAAGACAAGTACATTAGAGTCTCTAGTTTGAGAAATAGACGCCTCACAGGTCCTCAACTGGCAGCTTCTTTAAATGGTACCCGCAAAACGCCAGTGTCAACGTCGACAGTGAAGAGGCGACTCCGGGATGCTGGCCTTCTAGGCAGAGTGGCAAAGAAAAAGCCATATCTGAGACTGGCCAATGAAAAGAAAAGATTGGTATGGGCAAAAGAACACAGGCATTGGACAGAGGAAGATTGGAAAAAGGTGTTATGGACAGATGAATCCAAGTTTGAGGTGTTTGGATCACACAGAAGAACATTTGTGAGACGCAGAACAGGTGAAAAGATGCTGGAAGAGTGCCTGACACCATCTGTCAAGCATGGTGGAGGTCATGTGATGGTCTGGGGCTGCTTTGGTGCTGGTAAAGTGGGAGATTTGTACCAGGTTAAAGGGATTTTAAATAAGGAAGGCTATCACTCCATTTTGCAACGCCATGCCATACCCTGTGGGCAGCGCTTGATTGGAGCCAATTTCCTCCTCCAACAGGACAATGACCCAAAGCACACCTCCACATTGTGCAAGAACTATTTAGGGAAGAAGCAGGCAGCTGGTATGCTGTCTGTCATGGAGTGGCCAGCACAGTCACCAGATCTCAACCCCATTGAGCTGTTGTGGGAGCAGCTTGACCGTATGGTCCGCAAGAAGTGCCCATCAAGCCAATCCAACTTGTGGCAGGTGCTTCAGGAAGCGTGGGGTGACATTTCAACAGATTACCTCAACAAATTAACAGCTAGAATGCCAAAGGTCTGCAATGCTGTAATTGCTGTAAAAGGAGCATTCTTTGACGAAAGCAAAGTTTGAAGAAAAAAATTAATACTTCAAATACAAATCATTATTTCTAACCTTGTCAATGTCTTGACTATATTTTCTATACATTTTGCAACTCATTTGATAAATAAAAGTGTGAGTTTTCATGGAAAACACGAAATTGTCTGGATGATCCCAAACTTTTGAACGGTAGTGTAAGTTCCTTAAGTTCCTTTTTATTTGTTGTGGTGCAGCTCAGTCAAGGAAGCTCGTGACACGGGGGGCGTGTCATCCTTCACGACTTATCTCAGCTGCTCTTAATATGACGGAACTTCAAACGAGAAGTAACAGCGATGTAATGCGACGTGACTTCGTTGGTCATCACCGGAGCTCTCCGGGTGGAAATCGCCCAAAAGACCAGCGGCCGGCTCGCTTAAGGACACTTGGCATGAAGTGGACACTTACAGTACTCACATATCTCTCTCGCCCCTCCGTGATGGCCGCTTACACTTTGTGAACTACAACCGTACACAACAAAAGATAACACCCATAATAAAAGGATGAGGGGGGGGGGGGGCAACAAGGCAAATACAATAGTCAGTGATTAAGATCTAATGTGATTTCACACTACTTGGCTTGGCACAGAGATTTAATTTACTGCCGCTGGACTTGGAGCAATATCGGCACTGACTTAGGGGCACGGAGGCAGAAAAAGGGGGGGAGGGACAGAAGGGGGTGGGGGGGGGGCTGTCGGTGGCGGAAGATCGTTGGAGCAGAGGGGAGCGCTGTCAACAACGGTATCGGCGCAATGCGTTTATGCTGTCGCTCTGTTTGGAGAAATTAGTCATGTCCCATTCGAGAGATTAGGAAGGAGGGAGAGAGTGGAAGAGAGAGAGAGAAAAAGAGAGGGAGAGAGAGATAGAGAGGGAGAGGATTGTGTCTGAGCGCTCCTTCTGCTCTCTGCATGCCTGCCTCCCTGGACTGAGTGACACACGATGAAGACATTCAGATGCTCTGCCTTTTTGTGCACACACACACACACACACGCACACGTACGAGTGTAAGCAAGCACACACGTACCTACAGGGACATTATTTGCTACACACACACACACATACACTTACGATGTACTCATGAACCAGCCAGTGGGAATTCTCTGTCTGGTGAGAGTATAGCGTGTGTGCATGCGTGCGTGTGTTTGCGTGTGTGCGCTTGTGTGTGTGTGTGTGTGTGTGTGCCACTTGTTGATCATGGGGAAATGGCTTTTGTTGAGTCCCCTGTGCTATGTAACATTACAGAGTAATTACACAGTGTGTGCTTTGTTTAGGGGATGTCTAATTATGCTGTTTGGGTCGTGCGGGGCCCTGGGGTGTCACCGCGCGCGTGTGTGTGTGTGTGTAGCCTGTTAGAATACACTAATTGTGGAGGCGGTGTTAATGGTACAGCAACTGTCAGCGAGCGAGCGCGAGGGAAAGGTGGAGAGAGGGAAAAGAGGGAAAACAAGCCCGAGTGTATCAGTGTGGCCTTTCCTCCCATCAGGAGGATGTTACCTCCAGCGGCGCCGCCCACCACATTCCTAGACATGGAATTCGCCGTCGTGACCGCGTTCGTCCCGCGTTCGTCCCGCGTTCGAAAGCCTTTAAACTGCTTTTTCGAGTGTTCACTGGACCCAACTTGACTGTCGATGCGTTGCGCCCCACAATGCTTTGCAGCCATCCCACATGGCATCCCGTGTGTGAGGTTGTGGGCGGTTCTCTGCGTCACGCTATAAAACGTAAACACAATTCAAAGTCCCATTTAAAAAAAGAAAAAAAGGGCAGCTTTAGGCTTGTTCAGGCACATGCTTGGTTCGCAGGTGAAATGGGAAGATAATCACACAAGTTTAGGAAGTTAATAACTGTGCCATGCGGAGAAGGATGTCCAACGTAGGGAGAGCACCAGAGACCTTTAACATATAAATACAGAGAGCAACATTTACAGATTATAGCACGTGCCAGAAAGAAGCTGAAGTCAAAAGAATGGAGCTACAGAGAGAAACGGCGTGTGTGTGCAGTAGACATGAAGGTGTGAGTGAGTGTCTGTACTGTCTGGTCTACTGACACCAGCTCCATCTGTTGAATGGACAAACTAAATCATGCAGAACAACTGCCTCCTCCGTGTGTGCTTTGGTTTGAGGCGTGGGTGTCGATACCCTCACTCGAGTCTGGCAGGATCTACTCGGACCCAACGGCTACTTCGGCTTCCTTACTTCAAGTTCTTTTTTTTGGTGGAAATTAAAATATTCATTCGCAGCAAAAAAAAGCAATAGCTCGTCAAAGGTCACAAACCGACCCACCCTCAACAGAAAACTGGACTGCAACAGTTAAAGAAATCCACGAGATGGGGACTGAGAAGGGATGTATACACAGCTAAACGGACAACATGGACGAAATATGTCAAAAAGAGGAAGTGTGTTTCCTTATAGCCCTTCTTACATGGTTACATTTTACTTATTATTATTTATTTATTATTATTATTATTATGCATTCTTACTTTTGAAGGTTGTATTTCTGTAAAAATACCAAAATAAAATATTAAGTATAGAAAAAAAAACAATAAAAGAATATTCAAACAATTCCCCTACTGCCCCCCGTGAACGTGTGATTTCCTCCGTGTTTGTCGCGCTGCTCCCCCGTCACCAGTGTACGCTCTGGCGCCATAGTACACAACAACCAGAATTTTGGTCGTGACTATTGACGAACACCATCAGTGCTTCAGCTCTAGAGTCACACGCTCTATCGGGGAGTCCTATAGAGAAAAAGGACATAATGGCAGTTTGGTGTTTGTCGAGGGAGCTTGCCTCCGCGACGCGTTTGCGTGCTCGCTCAAGGTCTGCACAACGTATCGTCGACTGGGACATGATCCAATCCAGTTCCAGTGACGTCAGCGAGTTTGCGGAAGTAGCAATGAGCCTCATAGCAACGCTAACGGACACCATCGTCCCCACGGTAAAAGTTAGGGTCTTTCCTAGCCAAAAGCCGTGGGTTGATAGATCCATCCGTGAAGCTGTGAACGCCCGTACTGCTGCCTATAACTCCGGTCTTGTACCCGGCAACATGGACGAGTACAAGGCAGCGGTCTATGGACTGAGGAGGGCGGTGAAGGACGCCAAAGGAGGTACCGAGACAGAGTGGAATCACAGATGGAGCAGCGACACCAGGCGCCTATGGCAGGGGCTACGGACTATCACAAACTACCAGAGCAGACCCACGCAATGGTGAGTGCCGACGCATCCCTAGCGGACGACCTGAACTCATTTTATGCACGGTTTGAGGCTAGCAACAACAGCGCTAGCTCGCCGGCTAACAACAACACCGTGAAGCGTGGAGGTGAGTTCTACCGCTGGGATGAACACACACTCTCTGTGACCGAGCACAGTGTGAGGAGGGCTCTGCTGAGGGTGAACACCAGGAAAGCTGCAGGTCCAGATGGCATATCTGGGCGAGTACTGAAGACCTGTGCAAACCAGCTAGCTCCAGAGTTCACCACAATATTCAACCTCTCGCTGGCTGAGTCCGTGGTCCCCGCCTGCTTCAAGAGATCCACTATTGTCCCTGTGCCCAAGAATGCTTCTCCAGCATGTATGAATGACTACCGACGGGTGGCCCTCACCTCGGTGGTCATGAAATGCTTTGAGAGGCTGATAAAGGACTACATCTGCGCCTTCCTCCCTTCCTCCATGGACCCGCTGCAGTTTGCTTATCGCCCAAACAGATCCACGGATGATGCTGTCTCCCAGGTACTGCACACCACACTCTCTCATCTGACAGCCAGAGGGGGCTATGAGACTGCTGTTCATTGATTATAGTTCAGCTTTCACCATAGTCCCTCCAGACTGGCCGGCAAGCTGATTGAGCTGGGACTGAACACCCCTGTGTGCTTGGATCCTGGACTTCCTGACCGCCAGGCCACAGGTGGTCAGGGTGGGCAGAACCACCTCACCCACCAGAGGTGGAGAGAGGAAAAGAGGAAAACAAGCCCGAGTGTATCAGTGTGGCCTTTCCTCCCATCAGGAGGATGTTACCTCCAGCGGCGCCCGCCACATTCCTAGACATGGAATTCGCCGTCGTGACCGTTAGGTTCAGCGTTAGTCCCGCTGCTCGAAAGCCTTTAAACTGCTTTTTCGAGTGTTCACTGGACCCAACTTAACTGTCGATGCGTGCGCCCACAATGCTTTGCAGCCATCCCACATGGCATCCGTGTGTGAGGTTGTGGCGGTTCTCTGCGTCACGCTATAAAACGTAAACACAATTCAAAGTCCCATTTAAAAAAGAAAAAAGCAGCTTTAGGCTTGTTCAGGCACTTGATTGTCTGCAGGTGAAATGGGAAGATAATCACACAAGTTTAGGAAGTTAATAACTGTGCCATGCGGAGAAGGATGTCCAACGTAGGGAGAGCACCAGAGACCTTTAACATATAAATACAGAGAGCAACATTTACAGATTATAGCACGTGCCAGAAAGAAGCTGAAGTCAAAAGAATGGAGCTACAGAGAACGCGTGTGTGCAGTAGACATGAAGGTGTGAGTGAGTGTCTGTACTGTCTGGTCTACTGACACCAGCTCCATCTGTTGAATGGACAAACTAAATCATGCAGAACAACTGCCTCCTCCGTGTGTGCTTTGGTTTGAGGCGTGGGTGTCGATACCCTCACTCGAGTCTGGCAGGATCTACTCGGACCCAACGGCTACTTCGGCTTCCTTACTTCAAGTTCTTTTTTTTGGTGGAAATTAAAATATTCATTCGCAGCAAAAAAAAGCAATAGCTCGTCAAAGGTCACAAACCGACCACCCAACAGAAAACTGGACTGCAACAGTTAAAGAAATCCACGAGATGGGGACTGAGAAGGATGTATACACAGCTAAACGGACAACATGGACGAAATATGTCAAAAAGAGGAAGTGTGTTTCCTTATAGCCCTTCTTACATGGTTACATTTGACTTATTATTATTTATTTTTTATTATTATTATTATGCATTCTTACTTTTGAAGGTTGTATTTCTGTAAAAATACCAAAATAAAATATTAAGTATAGAAAAAAAACCAATAAAAGAATATTCAAACAATTCCCCTACTGCCCCCCGTGAACGTGTGATTTCCTCCGTGTTTGTCGCGCTGCTCCCCCGTCACCAGTGTACGCTCTGGCGCCATAGTACACGATATATATAGTACACAACAACCAGAATTTTGGTCGTGACTATTGACGAACACCATCAGTGCTTCAGCTCTAGAGTCACACGCTCTATCGGGGAGTCCTATAGAGAAAAAGGACAGAATGGCAGTTTGGTGTTTGTCGAGGGAGCTTGCCTCCGCGACGCGTTTGCGTGCTCGCTCAAGGTCTGCACAAGGTCTCCCGGCTGTGTGCCTGGTGTTCCTATTGACGTCCATCAAAAAAATGCAATCGAGCCATTCTGTCGCACAAAGGCGCGGCAGAAAAGGCCTCATTCTTCCTTGTTTATGTAATTCTAATTACCCGGGTGGATTCAGACTTGGCAAAGGAAAGCAGTGATGTCGTATTTCAAAAGGAACCCACAGGCTTGAATAGCTATCGGCCAGCTCCGAGAAAGGGGTCAAGGTACCGAGATGCGTCCTTGTCCACACAACAAACCGGCACAATGGCGTGATGTCACCGATGCATAATTGCATAGCGCATTTGTTCCAATAAGTTGTGGTCCACGATGACATCTTTGCACCCGACGGTGCATTGTCTGTGTTGTATTAGTCCAGCCTTCGCTTCCTACAATGCGCTAGGCCACTAATTTGCCCACGAGGGATATAATGAAGCGCATTCTTATTATTGTTCTCATGATCATTTACAGGATGCAACGTTACAGCCATAATGCATTTCAAGTGAACAAGGGGATAAATGAAAATGCCGCGGCGGCGATGTTGTTGATGGATTGAATTGCAGATGAAGTCGTATAGTGTGCAGCACAATGCAAGTCCTTTACTATTAATACTCTCTGAATAGGGAAATGTGCCTTCAAGGTACAATTAGAGAGTTACATGTGCAATTATCGGCTTGTATAACGGTCAGTGTTGGGCTGTGAGCGATCGCTTCGCTGCAGCAGGAACAACTTCTCGGCGACGTCTTCCCCCTTTGACTTCTACCTTCATAATAAGTGTGTATCGAGTGTATATGCGCATGTACTTATGTCCTTACTGGCAGAGAATAAGGTTGGTAGTTTATGAGTGTGAGTGTGTTGTAATTTGGCGAGTAACGTGAGTAAGTGTTGAAGATGCAATTCTACTGTGTTTTCGTGTGTGTGTGTGTGTGTGCATGTTAATTTGATAAAACAAGATTGGACTTCAACCTTGCTCTCTCTCTCTCTCACACACTCTCTCTCTCTGTACGTATAGTGTTATAGCTGTGTCCCTTCTCTGAATAAATCTTCGGTTTATGGCCCTTGTTAAAGGGTTATTGCACCCTAATAATGTAAAGAAGTGTTTTTTTCAATTACCTCAAGTGGTATCTGGGCATGGCCTGGGATTGACTGGCCTCACCCAATGTCAGCTGGGATTGGCTCCAGCCCCCTCTCGCTAGGGAGTAGAGACCGTGCATGGTGTCTAGAGCTACGCAGGTAGCTTTGGTTCTAATTGCGGAGATTTCTTCTCGAAAGCGCAGCACTGTGAAGGTGAACTCATCTTCTTTTTCAGTGTTTAAAAGAAGTGATGAATCGCAACAAGGCAACAGCAGCATCTCGCATATCGTTGTCCCGGTTGCTTGGAATAATTCACAGTCTCGTCTGTGAACAGTTTTATGCAAAGAAATAGTCCCTGGGCAGCATAATGGGCTTTGAAGTGGGGTTTTTATGACTTATTCATCCATACCAGTACGTCTGCCTGCAAGAGTTGGCCATGTTGACAGGAGTTACAGCACGGAAGCAAAGCAAAGTGCTGACGGGGGCAGCGAACTAAACAAAACCCCAACAACGTTATCGTGGAACTGAAACCGTTATCTATGCTCTCGCTGGAACTCCCTTGTTCTGCCAAACCGAATGACTGTTCTTCAGTGGAGTCTGGTGGCTGTGGCGGGAGCCCAGAGACCGGCTTCAGAAACAGTCTGCAAGTAAAACCACCAGTTAAATATGACTAAAAATAACTATATATGGCATATACTGATCTGGATTGTTTTCATAGCTGTACCACCTGCTGTACCACCTGTATCTGAGCACTGTATTTATATGATACGTATGGAGGATTAGTCTTGCACACATAACCACCTGAACCTGTGAACCTAGTGCAGGCGTCGGCATCCTTTCCTATTCAGAGAGCCATATTGCTATATTTTCCACTAAATGAAATGTGTCTGCAGCTGCAAAATATATTTGATATCACTGCTTATAAGGTGATATATATATATTAGGGCTGTGAAATGATTAAAAATTTTAATCGGGTTAATCACAGGTTTTTGTGGATTAATCATGATTAATCACATATTACCGATATTCTCGGTATATTTTGTGAGAACATAGAGATTTATGACAAAAGACGGATATATACATTTATACATTCTTCTATACAATGGTGCTGCAACTCAGCAGTTATTTAGCAGTTTTCTTCCATATGGAACATTAATACATCTTCATCCTAAACAGAATGTTTAACCCTCCTGTTACCTTTCGGGTCAATTTGACCCCATTCAATGTTTAATGTCGGTGTTCTTTGGGGTCAATTTGACCCCAGGCTGTTTTTCACTGTGTCAAACATATAAGAAATATCAACTTTTTTATTTATTTAAAGGGCTATTTAGGTAGTCAACAAACAAACATAAAGTACCTCACACTTAAACTTGGGAAGCAATATTAATTCTAATAATTTTCTGGAGGTTTTAATTGCTGGGGTCAAATTGACCCCGAGGGTAAAATATGTTAATAAATGTAAAGGTAACAGGAGGGTTAAACAGAACATTGTTCTCTTGTTTGTCAACCATTAACTCCACCAAGATACAATCTAAAGGCCTCTAGTCTTCCTCTAGCAGCTGCTGAGGCAAACTGACTGTGTGGGTTTTCTTCATGAACTGGGCCGTGATGAAAGGGACGGCGGGGACACCGCTGCAAAGCTGAAACCTCACCGACACGGACAGGTGGACAGATTGACAAGTGACTTTTTTTGCTCGGTCGATGCGCGCACGGAGCTCTGTGGCGCGAGACGGAGATCGATAAGTGTTAACGCAACGCAAGAGACAGAAATGACATGCTGCTGTGGAGATACGATCAACAACAGACGTTTAGTTTAATAAAAGAACAAAGACGTGCTCTAGAGAACATGTCAGGGGCGGGCCAATCTTTTAATGTCATGCGATCTACCGACACTACGCCGCGATCGACTGGCAGGTCGCGATCGACGTGTTGAGACCCTGATCTACAGGAAGTAAAAGTCGTAACAAGGTTTCCGTAGGTGAACCTGCGGAAGGATCATTACCGATGAACAGACCGTCTGCATGAGAGCGGACAGAGTTCAGATTGAAGTGGTGTATTGGAAGCTCATTTTGCAAGTGACTTTTTTTTCGTCCCGATGACCAACAACAGACGGATTGGAAGCTCATTCTGCGCATGCGTTAAATGCGTAACAAAACAAAAAAATAGTTAAACCTGTAATTGAATTAACTGAGTTAACGTGTTATTTTTCACAGCACTAATATATATACAATATTCATATGTATATATACACACACTATTCATATATATATATATACACAATATTCATATATATATATATATATATATATTCATATATACACTACCGTTCAAAAGTTTGGGGTCACTTAGAAATGTCTTTATTTTTCAAAGAAAAGCACTGTTTTTTCAATAAAGATAACATTAATCAAAAATACACACTATACATTGTTAATGTGGTAAATGACTATTCTAGATGGAAACGTCTGGTTTCGAATGAAATATCTCCATAGGTGTATAGAGGCCCATTTCCATCAACTATCACTCCAGTGTTCTAATGGTACATTGTGTTTGCTAATCGCCTTAGAAGACTAATATCTGATTAGAAAACCCTTGTGCAATTATGTTAGCACAGCTGAAAACAGTTATGCTGGTGATATAAGCTATACAACTGGCCTTCCTTTGAGCTTGAAGTTTGAAGAACAAAATTAATACTTCAAATATTAATCATTATTTCTAACCTTGTCAATGTCTTGACAATATTTTCTATTCAATTTTCAATTCATTTGATAAATAAAAGTGAGTTTTCATGGAAGACACGAAATTGTCAGGATGACCCCAAACTTTTGAACGGTAGTGTATATGTATAAAATATATATATATATTCATACATACATATATATATAAATACAATATTCATACATATATATAGAAATATATACATACAATATTCATATATATATATTCTCACGTCACGGGCTGTCCCTAGTGCCAGCTAGGGTGGGGCAGTGCAAGGGAGGAGTAAATACAGGCACAATTGCAAGGTTTGAAATGAACAGGAAGGTTTATTCATTCAAACAAATAAAAAAAAGTCAATTTCTCAACAAAAAGCATCTCGGGGGAAAAAAAAGGTGTCTCAAACAAAAATACATATCTTTAGCAAAGTCCGCTTAACAAAGTCCTCCTTTTGTTCGTCCGCTTGGGCTTGTCCTCGTCCTGGAGGCCCTTCCACTCCTGGCTTGTCCAGCTCCTTCCCTCCCTCTGCTCTCCCCTCTGTCTCCTCTTAAGCTTCCCAGCCCTGCCTCAATGAGCTGTCCGAAGCACCTGCAGCTGGGTGAGTGGTGAGGCAGTCTGGGAGCTGTAGTTTCCGCCCCAGCGGCCATTTTGTCATGTGGCCGCTGTAATCGAGTGGGACCATAGAGTCCCTCCACTACCTGTCCCCTTGTGATGCCACAATATATTCAACAAATATAGTTTGTTGTAAAAAGAACACTGGCATGTGTCGGCCTATGAGGTCAATTGAAAACACAACTATGCAGGCCAGTTGGCAGTGAAAGCAAATGAATATGTTCACATATTATTTTACTTTGGCTTTCCCTTTACTTAATTTAATCAGCCGAGCGCTGCCCTTGAGCTGGTTCGGACTAACGTATTTCCTCCTTGTAAACACGGGTCACTGCTGTTTTTTTGGGGGTAGGCTATTATGTTTTTCCTGGGTTGCTAAAATATACATCAATGCTGTCAACACAGCTGTCTTTCACAATAAGATATCAGGCTTTAACAACTCCAAATGATGCATTAAAAGCCCCTACATTATAATTGAGTGTATACCAACACCCGCTGTCAGATGTTCATGGTTTACCAAATAAAGACTGTCAACATGAAGTAAACCACCGGTGGATGTTGTGGGTCCAGCAGATGAGCAGCTGGATGACAGAGCTCTGGTCTCTGCACCATGGGAGGCTGTATACATTACAACAAAAGCCAAATGTTTTGTTTACTCTTTATTATGGCTAATGTCACCAACATGTTGAAATGTCTTCCTGAGTTGCCGGCTGTTTAGCATCTGTAAATGCACAGAAATTAAATTTAAGAATGAGTTTTAAAGCCACATTTCATGTCTTAATAAGGTTGCTTAATTCTATAAGTTACCAGATAGACACATATCTACCGCATGCAGTGACATACATATATATATAGAGACATGTAAACATTCATATAAAATATGAATTTGACACATAGATTCTTTGTATAACTTAATATTACCAGATACATATGTATGTATGTATGTATATAAATATATATATTTCTGTCGTCCTCACATTAGAAACACTATTGACTGTCTTTATATTTCTTTATGTTTCCATCTCTATGTGAACTTTTGGTCCTCTGTAGCCGTCTTTGTCTTTGTCAACACGCTTTCAAAAAAATATTGACACTTTTTAAAGGTGTGAAACGACTGTACAAAGCTAACACATAATCACTGTTCATCATGCTGCTCATGTGCATGTCTGGCTTCACATCTCTGCGCCTTCGTGCATGTGTGTGTGGCAGCCGTTGGCGGGACCGTCCCGTGGTCCCGCCCCTCTCCAACCACTCTGTTCGCCGTCTTTATCTTCTCAACAATCGGGCTTTATCCCCGGACACTCTCGGGTCCCACGGTAGCCCTGGGAGCAACAGCTCATCGGAGGTATCCAAACCAAACCAGACATATGTTCACTTGTGTGACCCGCTCAACCCCAACACACACACACAAAGACACACACACATACACACCTAAACACACACATAAACACACACACACACACACACACACACACATGCCACCACAGACAGTCGTCTTATAGAATATTACATTCAAAAGCATTCAATCCCTATTTAAAATGAAACGTGAGCAGATGGGGTTGGATATACTCTCTAAATCACTGCAAACGAGATTAGGGTCAAAGACAACGTGGCGGTAGAATTCAGCTTTTACTGATTTGAGTGACACGACATATGACGTCACTGTTGGTAGATTTTATTTTGAAAAGCACAAGGTGCAGGGGTATTCTACCTGACAAAGCAAATATGAGAGTTTCAGTTAGAAGAAGAAGAAAACAAAAAAGGAGAAGAAGAAAAAGCGCGATAAGAACTCCCTATGCAAATGAAAAAGAAAAAAAGGATAATAAAAACACCCATCAATAAAAAAAAAACCACAGTTGGTAGATGTTATTTTGAAAAGACAAGGCGCATGGATATTCGACCTCACAAAGCAAATAAGAGAGAGTTTCTGTTAGAAGAAGAAGAAAAAGAAGAAGACAATAAAGGAGAAGAAGAAGATACAGAAGAAGAAGAAGAAGAAGAAGAAGACAAAGAAAAAGAAGACAAAGAAGAAGAAGAAGACAAAGGAGAAGACGAAGAAGACAAAGACCAAGAAGAAGAAGAAGACAAAGAAGGAGAAGAAGAAGACAAAGGAGGAGAAGATGAAGACAAAGAAGTAGAAGAAGAAGAAGAAGAAGAAGATTAAGAAGGAGAAGAAGCAAAATAAGAAATCCCCATGCAAATGAAAAAGCAAGAAAAAAAGTATATTCGAAACACCCATCAAAAAAGAAAAGTCACCCTTTCCTCCGAGTGGACACAATGCGAGCGAGCGGCCGCACGGAGCACAAAGCGTCGCTGTGTTAGCGTCGGATCAGAAGTTGCAGAACACGATGTGGTGTTTGATCACAAGAAGCCTTTGGCGCTGAGCGCAGAGAGGAAAACGGAGAGCATTGATTTCATTGTGGAGTGTGTGTGTGTGTGTGTTATTGTGAATGTGTGTGCGTGAACTGTCTGGAACATAAAACTATAGAGGCCCATTCAGGACTTCTTTTCTCTCTCCTTCCATCAGGAGATAGCAGGCACATTGAACTGTGGCAACAAAAGCAGATTTCCATCAGACAGAGTTTCTGAGAGAGGAGGCCATTGTGTTGGAAGAGGCTTAATGGAAGCTCGGCTTCGAGCTTTATTCACACAAACTGTACTCTGGGTCGGGAGGCACACATGTGTTTGCACACACACACACACACACACACACACAAATGACACTCACACTCACTTTCCCTTGTACCAAACACTCCATGTTCTTCTGCACTCAAATTGGTGCTCTCAATGTTCTATATCATTTTTGTATTTAATGTATAAATGATAGAGTAGAGTTTGTGACCAGATAGTTGCCAGTCATGATGCTCTGGAGCAAGGCACTTAAAGCACATTAAAGGGATCTCAGGCTAAAATCGCATGTTTTAAAGGGTTATTTTTACCTCTCACATTTAGATATAATTTACTTCACCCCGATGGACCGACCTGGATCCTCGTTATTAGAAAATAACCCCAACATTTTTTTAAAGAAGACATTGTCAGGGCACATTCTCCAGTGTGCTCTAAATCAAAAATATGTTTTTGTAATATTTTATTCCATCACAGGTTCACACATCATTTCTGTGATGTTTCACGGCCCCAGGAGAACACAGAGGCCTCCAGACACACGAAGGGTTAAATCAACACCGACTGCACCGAGAAAGAAGAACTGTGTGGTTCTCAGGTTGCATTCACTAATTGCGCTTGATATAATAAATTACATTTAGGTAAATAAATCTACTAGGTTATGGCAAAGTGTGGGAAAAAACTAATCAAATCAATACATTTCAACGGAATCAATCAATCCAACGGCAACGTGAATGCAAATGAAAGTGTCTCGCATCTACACTCGAGACCAGAGCCAAAGACGTCGTTAAATGCAGGTTTGTCGGTTCCACTTTGTGCATTTGACCGAATATGAGAAACTTTAAAAGAATATCCTTTGTTTCCTCCCTCACTACTCCCTCCCTCTTCTCTCTCCCCCCTCAGATCAGTGTTGTCCTCTTCTGCATTACATCTGAACTAGGGATGAGCGAGCAGGCGGATTAATCGCCGGCTGACTCCCAAAGTTGCAGTCAGACGTCCTTATTATGAAACACCACACAGACACACACACACACACACACGGGCGTGCGTGGTCCCAAGGTTTTTCTGAAACCTAAAGCGTCGCCGTCCCCAAATCACATTCGCCCAAAATTCCCACCCCAGAAAAAAAATACTACACAACGGCTGCTCCCAAATCTGATTGGTGTTATTTGTAAATCAGCCTAAATCTCAGAGAAGCTACACACACACATACGGAGCCTACTAATCCATTTGTAAGGCAATAGGCGGGCAAACAGGCCGGGGAGAGCTTGCCAAGTGTTGTAATCACAACTAAAGATGATGAGCCCACTCCCTTCCTCTGTATCCTACAGTACTGACTGTGTGTGTGTGTGTGTGTGTCCTACATCGCCTCCTTTACAAAACTGTGACAAGTGAGAGAGAAAATGAATCGTTATCAAGTGGATAATCTACAAAAGTACACTAGGAGCTTTTCCACCTTATGCAAGCGCCCCCCCCCCCCGCGCTCATTCATTCGCCGATACCACGCAATCTCCCCGAGAACAACACCGAGCCGGCGATATGAGTTTTGAAAAGGCGGTAATTGTAAGCAGGTTGGGGAATAAATTAGAACGATTACAAAATACGGAGATAAATCCAGCTTAAGAGAGATGCACACCACTGTTTATTTGATTTTAGCTTTTCTCTCTCTCTCCATCCCGCTCGTTCTCCCTCCCTCATTCTCGATATTTTTTTTCCTTCTTTTCGTCGGGGTGGAAAACTGGATTTGTGTGAGCGATTTGGCCCCGAAATAGCTTATTGTCTAAGGCAGCCACTGTGCGGCGGCGACGTCAACATCACATGCGTGTGCGAATGCTCTCGCTTGTTTCCATGGGGAGTAATGGCCGTGGAAGTGTGTATTGGCTCTGCGGGCACAATACGCCACTGTGCTCATTGGTTTAAACTGGTGTGTGTGTGTGCGTGTGTGTTTACAATGTGTGTGTTCTTCTATAGTCCCTCTTGTTGATATTTATAGATGGAAGAATTCTGGTATGAAAGGGGGTGAATGGAGGAAGAATGTCTGGAGCAAGAGGGGGTGGGTGAAGGAGAGGAAAAGGAGGAGGAAGGAGGGCGCGAGGAGAGGAAAGGAGGAGATGGACCTGGAAACTAGAAAGAGTTCATCTGCCCTCAGCTTCTTTTACTCTTTCGCTCTCTGCCTCTCACTTCATTTGCCCGCTTATCTCCTGTCACCTCTTTCTCTCCCACCTCTGCATATTCATGCAGAAGGACTCAAATATCCAATTTACCAATGCAGATGCTGCAATTGCATTTTTTCTCATGTGAAACTCTGGGCTCTGTCTGTTTACGCCTGGAATTGTTTTGGGCATCAAGAGTTTAAGAATGTAAGAGTTTAATAAAAGTTGAATCATAATGTTCAGAGCTTCCTGGCTTCTTTCGTCTTTTCTCAAGACGTATGTGTCTCTCTCCACGGTAATGCACGTCTGATCACCTGCATTTGGTTGACAGTATCATTGAACTGATAAACGAGCTGCCTCTTGTCCCTCTTTGTGTCCAGCAGTGTGAGGGGAACACGGCAGCCTTGGAACATTTCTCCTTCTCCGGGTCGTCAAGTTACTGGTAAGAGCTCCGACTGATCTCCTGTTCTCCTCCAACTGTATTTTAGATTTAAAATACATATATAAAAATACATATATATATATATGTATATATATATATATACATATATATATATATAAAATACATATATATAAAATACATATATATATATATGTATATATATATGTATATATATATATAAAATACATATATATATTTTAGATATATGTATTTTACTGTGTATATATATATGTATTTTATATATATATATATACTGTGTGTATGTATATATATATATATATATATAAATGTATCAGTCTGCTGGAGGAAGTAACTGTAGGTCACTGGTACTAAATAAAACCCGCTCAAAGGCAGCTGAACCCTTTCATACTTTTCCCTAGTGGGGTATTTGTATTTTTTACACACGATTCCTTTTTTTTGTTGTTGCATGAATTCATCACATATCAACAGTATCTACAGCCTCAGTAGATGTCATGCAATGCAGCGATACGTTGCACTCTGAGAGGGAAAGGGAGAATTCATTCACAAGACGGAGCAAAATGCAGAACACTTCTGGATGTCCTCTGGGGGGTTGCTGCAAAGCTTCCTGCAAGACCACTTAGTAACGTTCAAGTACTCAAACAGGTCATGGAGAAGTTGGGGGCAAACCATGTCCATCCTAAATAACTCGTGGAACGTACTAACCACGACAGGTAAATGAACAGAAGATTCTCCTCCTCTATTATTGAGAGGCAAGACAGAGATCTAACCATAAATAAGAGGAATCGATTGAAAATAAACCACAACCATTTTAATTTTTTTATTGAGGCCTTATTAACATCGTCTAAAATGATTGTTGTCAGATGTAGGTTTCTTTTTTTATGTGGTGCGGTAGCCATCTACCTGTGTTAGCCAACGCGACAGTTAGCTCGTTGTAGCAGCACTGGAGGACGTTAACACAACATTTCCAAACTGACTGCTTTGGTTTTTCTTTGAACCTGAGGAAGTAAAGACGGGCAGCGAGCTGCTGTGAAGAAACATTTGCTAAAATCAAAAAAGTTCATTTTATTTCTCATTAATGTTCACTCAGCACCCCATCTTGTATATATACATATATATATATATGTATATATATGTATATATATATGTATATATATGTATATATTAGTGCTGTGAAAAATAACGCGTTATGATTAAATTACAGGATTCATTAGTTTTTTTTAACGCATTTAACGCATGTGCAGAATGAGCTTCCAATATACCTATTTAATCTGAACTATTTCCCGCTCTAATGCAGACGGTCGTGCTGTTCATCGGTAATGATCCTTCCGCACGTTCACCTACGGAAACCTTGTTACGAATTTTACTTCCTCTAGATCAGGGGTGCTCAATACGTCGATCGCGACCTACCAGTCGATCGCGGCGTAGTGTTGGTGGATCGCATGACATTGAAAAATTGGCCCGCCCCCCTGAAATCTCCGCCCGCACGTCTTTGTTCTTTTATTAAACTAAACAGCCGTCTGTTGTTTATCGTCTCTACACAGCAGCATGTCATTTCTGTCTCTACGTGTTGCGTTAACACTTCTCGGCTCTCCGTCTCGCGCGGAACCCAAAGACTTTGGTTCCCTGGACGCTGCCCGGCGGGTCATGGGAATAACGCCGCCGGATCGCTAGTTGGCGTCGTTTATTGTCGGAACTACGGCGGTATCTGATCGTCTTCGAACCTCCGACTTTCGTTCTTGATTAATGAAAACATTCTTGACAAATGCTTTCGCTTTCGTCCGTCTTGCGCTGGTCCAAGAATTTCACCTCTAGCGGCACAATCCGAATGTCCCCGGCCGTCCCTGTCATCATGGCCCCAGTTCATGAAGAAAACAGAGTCAGTTTGCCTCAGCAGCTGCTAAAGGAAGACTAGAGGCCTTTAGATTGTATCATGGTGGAGTTAATGGTTGACAAAAAAGAGAAACATTTTCTGTTTAAACATTCTGTTTAGGATGAAGATATATTAATGTTCCATATGGAAGAGAACTGCTAAATAACTGCTGAGTTGCAGCACCATTGTTGTTTTTTTTATGAATAAAAAAAGAATGTATAAATGTATATATCCGTCTTTTGTCATAAATCTTTATGTTCTCACAAAAATATACCGAGAATATCGGTAATATGGGATTAATCCTGATTAATCCACAGAAACCTGTAATTAATTTGATTAAACTTTGTAATCGTTTCACAGTCCTAATATATATATATATATATATACGTATTTGTTGTCTTTTAACTACAAGAGCCACTTCTCACTTGAGAACTTTGACGAAGAAAAACGTTTTGCTTTTTGCCGTTCAAATTTTGACTGTTGAATTTCGACCAGCGTTGTGGCGTGTCAGTGAAACAAGCTGCCGGAGGCGCGCTCGGCTGCGATGACGACGCTTGTTGTCGAGAACACGCCCGCAGTCAGAGGATGGCAGCGAGAGCGAAACCCGGATCCGAGGCGAATGACCACGAAACAGAGGCTCGGCTGAGACTGTCCGCTCGCTCTCTGTGTGTTTATGTGGAGTCCAGACAGCGCGTGTCAAGGCAGTGTCACCATCACAGATTGTGGCCCCGTCACTGCTCTGCTGAGGAGATTTAGCTGGCACTGGTTGCACTGACCATGGCCTGTGTGTGTGTTTGTGTATGAATGTTTGTCGCAGCTCTGTCAGATCAGCCATGGATCTGCACACTGCGTGTGTGTGTGCATGTCAACCAGGGGTGACCTTTTTCTGTGTGTGTCACTGGGAATGTGTGTGTGTGTTTGTCCTGCGCTGTAGGCGGGGAAAGTCCCTGTGTCTGCTCCCTGCAAGAGAGTTGGAGGGGACACCCCGCTCATCTGTGTTTGGGTGAGTTTGTTCTGTTGTGCGAGCGAGAGGGCCGAGAGGGGCCGAGATGGGCAAGAGGGGCCGAGAGGGGCCGAGATGGGCAAGAGGGGGCGAGAGGGGCCGAGAGGGGCCGAGATGGGCGAGAGGGGCCGAGATGGGCGAGAGGGGCTGAGAGAGGCCGAGAGGGGCCGAGATGGCCGAGATGGGCGAGAGGGGGCGAGAGGGACGAGAGGGACGAGAGGGGCGAGAGGAGGAGGGGACGAGAGGGACGAGAGGACGAGAGGGACGAGAGGGACGAGAGGGACGAGAGGGACGAGAGGGACGAGAGGGACGAGAGGGACGAGAGGACGAGAGGGACGAGAGGGACGAGAGGACGAGGGGGACGAGAGGGACGAGAGGGACGAGAGGGACGAGAGGGACGAGAGGGCGAGAAGAGACGAGAGGGGACGAGAGGGGTGAGAGGGGACGCGAAGAGACGAGAGGGGACGAGAGTGGGCGAGAGGGACGAGAGGGGGTGAGAGGGCCGAGAGGGGACGAAAGTGGCCACTCTTCTGCAGTCGTTTCCTCAGATCTTCCTCTCATATTCGCTGTAATGAAGCGATGAATCAGTTCGGCTCACCTATCGTCACACCCCTTCACTTTACTGAACTTTTTTTACATTTTCATTTACCATCGACCCATCGTCCAGCACTGATGTACGTTTGAGTTCTGCTGCACGTCTTGCTGGATGCAAATTCACATGTCCATGAAGTTGTTGTTATTAGTCAAGTCGAATCAATTCATATATACACGTTCAAAAGTTTGGGTTCACCCAGATAATTTTGTGTTTTTCATGAAAACTCACACTTTTATTTGTCAAATTAATTACAAAATAAATAGAACATATAGTCAAGACATTGACACGGTTAGAAATAATGATTTTTATTTGAAATGTTAATGTTGTTCTTCAAACTTGTCGCTCAAAGTACTGCCAGTTTCATAGCTTCTCTCACCAGCATAACTGTTTTCAGCTGTGCTCACATAAATAGGGTTTTATACCCCTCCGTTATAGTCTTCTAAGGCAATAACACAATGGACCATTAGAACACTGGAGATGGGCCTCTAGACACCTGTGTAGATATTTCATTAACAACCAGAGAATAGTCATTTACCACATAAAAAATGTAGAGAGTGTATTTATGATTCATTTGATGTTATCTTCATTGAAAAAAAACCCAGTGCTTTTCTTTAAAAAATAAAGACATTTCTAAGTAACCCCAAACTTTTGAACGATAGTATATTTCAAATTTTTCCTCAAAGCTTTAAAACACCTCCAAAAAACATTAGGAATAAGTTGTAATGAATAAATGCAGAAGCGGTTGTTACGCAGCTTCCTCACACGAGGAGAAAAGATGAGAGAGACCGAGAACCAGGTAGTTATTATTCACCTCCAGACGCAAACCCTAACCCTAACACCTGCATCGTAAAGAAGGAATCCCAATAAACACCTCCAACATGTAAAAGGTTGTCACAGTACATACATTTACGGTTTGCTTTAGGATGTAAATAGTCATCAACACTCAAGAACTGGTTTGTTGTTGTTTGGGAATGTCGCCTTTTGAAGGATCTTCTTCATTGTGGTGAACATAAAAAACAGTCTTGTGGGAAGATTGTGGTGACCCTATGAAAACAACAATGTCATGATGTCACTCTATAATAATGCCGACTGTCTTCCTCCTGGTGTCCCATCATAACCACGACAGCCACGTTGTTACTTTCATGTCTGTAAATCACGAAAAGTCACCGTTCTTTAAAACTGTTTTCTCTCCTCGGGATAGATTTTCACTGCGATGTATAAGTCGCGCACAACAAAAGGCCAGAAGTAGGAAAAATAAAAAATGTGTGCAAAAATAACAGTTACAATGTCATTAATCATAAAGAAAAGAAACAAAACGCAGGTTGAGTATCTTTGCTTGTGTATTTTAAAAACCTTGGAAAGGAACGTAATCTGTACATCCACAAACATGTTTGTTACCAATGTTTGATAAAATAAATGGAGGATCCACCTGCTATATATATATATATATATATATATATATATATATATATATATATATATATAAATCTATTGAGCTATTCATAACTTTACAACCTCTCCTTACAAACGCTCCTGCAGTTGAATCACATGACTGTAAATCAATCATGGCGTCCTTGTGGCTCTAAGGGGTGCAGAATGTGATGTTTCTGACAGTATTTAGTCATAAATAAACAGTTCATTCTGACCAAATTTTAAATGAATGGCGCATATAATTTTTTTGACTGCTCTGCGGACCGCGTTCTTTCTCTCCGTTCCGAGAGGCTAATTTCCGATTGTAAAATTGAATCCATTTCTCCGTGAAGCTCCTCAGCTCAGTGCCCACTAACGGCACTCGGCCAAAGCGATTGCCGATTGAGCCTTGGCAACAACAACAAAATGAGCAAAAAAAACCAACAGCCTTAATGGAATTGTCGCACAAAATAATGAACACAAATCATCTCATTGAATAGAATTGACTGCAACGCCGCGCAAGATCTGTCGCCATTGCTTTGTTTTTCACCGTTTAACCGACAGCCCTTCACTGTAAGTCACACACACACACACACACACACACACATTTCCTTAAAAGTAGCCGGTCCTGCGTAAAGAGCCGCCCGCCTCACACAGAGCATCTCCCCGCAGTGCAGTGAATATGCTATTCACCGTACGTGCTTGTTAATTAGCTCCGTTCCATATCTGTCCGTGTATTGGAAACAGACCCCCCCCCCCCCCACTGTCCAGAGCTGTGTGAGAGCTAATTGGCAGCTCGCTTGCCCACCGCGACGGTGATCATGCAAATGTATCGGTGCTTACCAGTAGCCTGGCCCATCAAACCATTACGGCGGCCATTACCCAGAGCCGGCCTAACGAACATATGCACCCCCCTCCCCCCCCCCCCCCCCCAATTCCTAAACTCTTATTTATGTGTTTAATTTAATGTGCGAGGGAAGAATTTCCAAAATTACATTTGGTTTTCGTCGGTGCCTCCAGAGAGCGCCGGCGTTATAATAACATGGTAATTTTTGTACACGTCTTTATGAGAAATGAGAAAATTAATTCTTTCTGACAAGCTGTAATTATTGGGCTTGGAACAGTTGCAGCTGAACAGTTTGGGCCGCGGTAGCCTGGCAGTGAGCTGAGAGACGAAGAGGGTGGTGGGGGGGGCAGAGAGGAGAGGAAGAGAGGGAGCTGCACAGCCCGAATCACACACAGTCAAAAAGGCGGGAGAAGAATAGGAGGTTAATGGCAATAAGGATTATGATAATCAGTAGGAGACGAGAGAAGGAAACGAGTGGAGAGGGGAAGTGAGGGAGGAGAGGTGGAGAATGAGTTTGAAGCGAGAACAGGGGCAGCGAAGAGGACTGAATGAGGAGCGAGAAAAGGAGACTGGTGGAGGACATAGGTTACATGAAAGGAAAGAAGAGGAGATTGATGTAAGGCGAGGGCGAAGGAGAGGAGACGGCTTTGGGCACGAGGAGGCGAAGTTCGACCGAAGAAGACGGGGACGGAGAAAGACGTGAGGGGGGGAAGGGTGACGGTGAGGGAGGGGGGGATGAGGGGGGCAGAGTGTGAGGAGGAAAACAAGTTTAGATTAGAGGAAACGAGAGGAGAGGAGACAGCAGGTGGAGAGAGGAGGCCTCAGTGAGTTACCTCAGGTAGGAGGGTCTGTCATCAGAGGACCAGCAGCGCCCAGCGTCAAGGTTACAGCACATCAATATTCAGCCTACAGCCAGCCGGGCCGCTCTCTCTCTTTTTCTCTCTCTCTCTCTCACACACACACACACTCAAAGCACCGGCATCTGCTCACACTTACTGAGCTTCTTCCCCTTTTTACTTCATCAAGCACAGGCATGCGTTCATACAGAAGTCTCTGAACACACACACACACACACACACACACTTCCTCTTCTTTGCCCCCCATCATGTGCTGAATATGGAACGATATTGATATTATGCGGCCGTATTGTCGTTGCTCTACAGTTATTCACTTAGGAGGCTGCTGTAAAAGCACTCTTACAGTTGTTGGGTGACTCATTTAACGATCCATTTCTGGTGTGTGTGCTCATACGTGTGTGTGTGTGTGCGTGTGTGTGTGAATGCACAACCAAGTGGCCATTCGCAGCCTTAAACTAGAACCTGTGTTTCCGCTCTGTTTGCGTGTGTGTGTGTGCATGTGTGTGTGTGTGTGTGTGTGTGTGTGCGCATTGGGGCTTGGATGTCACGATGACAAAAGTTTCTTTTGTGCAAAACATAGACCGAAATGTACAAATGTCATGAGTTTCAAATTTTTTTTTTTTAACCCTTGTGTTGCCTTCGGGTCATTTTGACCCGATTCAATATTTAATGTCGGCGTTCTTTCGGGAGTCAACAAACAAACATAAAGTACCTCACACTTAAACTTGGAAAACAATATTAATTCTAATAATTTTCTGGAGATTTTAATAGCTGGGGTCATATTGACCTCAAGGGTAAAATATGTTAGTAAATATAAAGGTAACAGGAGGGTTAAACATTGAATCGGGTCATATTGACCCGAAGGCGACAGGAGGGTGAAACATTGAATCGGGTCAAATTGACCCGAAGGCAACACAAGGGTTAAAGAACACAATAAATTCCTCTTCTAAATCTTGAGAATTCTTAATCCAGTTCTGTATGTGTGAAAGGTTATGTTTGTTTTAAAGCAGCCATGTGAGAGTGGAACTGTGAATGTGTGTGTGTGTTTGTGTGTGTGTGTGTGTGTGTGTGTGAGTGTGTGTTCTTCCAGAAACCCTTCCTGTTTATTCGTCGAGCGTGTTCCATTTTGTCCTGGGCTGTTAAATGTTTCATCCTAGCAAAGGCGTGATGGGACCGCCTGGGGATGAGGCATCTGTCCGCCCGGCCACATGCTGAATTATACATGACGGCACAGGACAGTGTGCGTGACTGTGTGTGACTATTAGAGAGAGAGAGAGAGAGAGAGAGACTTTGTAGGTGTCTCTGGGTGAAGTGTCCACGTTGTTGCGTGACTCTGTTTCAGATCTACACCGAGCCGTCTTCAGTTGTGTATTGTGTGTGTGTGTGTGTGTGTGGGCATCTTATTATGTATAGAATACACAGGAAGTTGCGTCTCAGAGTCAGACGGTTGACCTGCTGTGTCTCTGCTCGTCAGCGTTCAGGCTGCTAGGAGACACGAGCAAAGGGGATCAAATCCATTTGTTCTGGATTATCATAATTCTCCTACATCCGTGTTAAATGTGCTAAACTATCTGGTTTTGCTCCTGCTGAATGGCTCCACTCTCGGGGAGTTTTTTTTGGGGAGCATTACTTGTCTTCACCAGACTTCACTCCCGCACGAGGCACAGCGATCGGCTGCCAGAACCGGTTGGCAAACATGTGCGAGCGTTTATTCTGAAAATTGAATATTTCCCCATGGACCACAGATTTCCTTTTATATAACTATTTATACGGCTCAATATCACAAATCACAAATTTGCCTCTGGGGGGGGCTTTACAATCTGTACAGCATACGGCACCTTCTGTCTTTAGACCCTCAATTCAGAGGGAACCAAAACAACGGGGGGACGTAATAGATTGCATGTGTACAGAATAAACACACTACAATAACGGTATTTATACACACCAAAAAAACTGATACATATTTACAGGACAGATATGTGTTTATAAAGCATATGCAGGTGATTGTTTCTTAATGTTTTCTTGCGCTGCCAAACTTTCTAGGAAACATTTATAAATGTTTTTGCCGTTCCTTTCTCCACATCCCGGTGTTGTTGTCCTTTACATTTTCTTTCCCCATAAAATGACCCTCACTCGATAAAATCTATTCATTTTGGGGCCTATTATGGCTGGTAAAAGTGAGCGAATGTGTTGATTTTTTTTTTATACAAACAACCCCAAGAGGAGCTTGTGTCGTTTGAAAGGTTAAATAATTGTGTGTGTTGTGCACCTGAGGTCTCGCTCCTGTAGCTCATGAAAGCCCCATCTCCTCATGCAAATGAGGCTGCTGTTAACCCCAATCAGGGGGGTCGCCCGGTGCGCATCAATCCCCTCCTCACCGCCCCTCACCGAGCCCTATGCAGGCCACAAACAATGGCTGCCGCCCCTCCACGGGCTCACAGGTAATTACTGGCAGGCGGAGAAGGAGAGGGCCGAGGGAGTTTGAGTGTGTGCAGGTTTTTTCATACGGCAAACACAGGGTTGGTTTGCAGGTCGGGTCAAGTCTTCCACCACACCCCTTCCTCCTCTTCCTCCACACGGGCAGACGCACGGCCGCTCGCGCCGCGTGACAGGTAATTACAGCGCGAGAGTGGCCGCGCGGCGTGTCAGACGTGGAGGTAAGGCCCCGCCGCGCCCCCCCCCCCCCCCCCCCACGGAGCGGCGCCCACAATGGCTCCATTAGCGCGGTCGCTTCGGCCGCCCCCCTCCACCTGTTGGCCGCTTCGCTCCCGCCTGTCATTTAACCGCCTCCTCCGTCGTTCGGCCCGCTTCCCGTGCTGACAGTTCTGCCGCTGTACGTGTTGGAGAATGCCGACGAAATGACAGAAAAATAAGTCGTGAACAAGGGGGGTTGAAGAATACCTACTTTGGGTAATTGTTATTATTCATATCATTGAATGTAGAAGTCGCCCTGTTCTTTTTCATTTCCTACCTCGTAGATACACACCCTGTAGAAGTGGGTAAGGCACCGTTTATTTATTTATTTATTTCATTATAATAAGATTTATTTGATTACAATAATTTAGGATAGGAATATATAAGCATTTTTTGCTTCTACCTATACCTTTTCAGTCTTTCTGTTTTGTATATTATATAGAATAATATAATATTGTGTTGTATTGCAATGATTGATCGTCTTGTTTTCGTGCCCCTCGCCCACTTGGCTTTTGGCCAAAAGCAACCAGAAGTGACGCGGAAGGGGGCGGAGCTAATCACGACCGAATGCTGAGCGAGACAATTTCAGGCGACCAACAAATTTGAGGATTTCATTTCATGAACTAAAGACGCGCTGTGAGAGGGTGAGAGCTGTGAGATGACGACATGGGCGGGACAACACTGTGGTAGTGACCTGTCGGGACCATGATTTTACTAAATGAACATCATGCACTGAAGAACTGGACTTCCCAATTATTACACAATTATTATTATAGATAGATAGATAGATAGATATATACTTTATTAATCCCCAAGGGGAAATTTGTCGAGTCAGTAGCAGCAACACACAAGAATAAAAATAAAAAAACACAAAATATAAGAAGGGTTAGGGTGATCTGGCAAGAGGTGAACTGTTGTAGAGCCTCATAGCCGTCGGCAGGAATGTTCTCCTGTATCTCTCCTTGTGGCAGCGGAGCGTGAGGAGACGTCTGGAGAAAGTACTCCTCTGTCCCTGTAGGAGGTGGTGGAGAGGGTGGTCCGGGTTGTCCAATATGGACACCAGTTTCTTCAACGACCTCCTCTCCACCACCTGTTCCAGGTGCTCCAGCTGGCAGCCGATGATGGAGCCAGCCTTCCTAACCAGTTTGTTAAGGCGGCAGGTGTCACCGGCTCGATGCTGCTCCCCAGCAGACAATGGCAAAGTGCAGCACACTGGCCACAACCGACTGGTAGAATAACTCCAGCATCTTGCTGCACACGTTGAAGGATCAAGCTTTCTCAAGAAAAGAGTCGACTCATCCCCTTCTTGTACACAGCGTTGATGTTGGCCTTCCAGTTCAGTCGGCTGTCGATGGAGACGCCCAGGTACTTGTACTCCTCCACCATGTCCACGTCCACTCCCAGGACACTCAGAGGTGTAGGAGCTGTCGCCTTCCTCCTGAAGTCCACCACCATCTCTCTGGTCTTGGCCAGGTTCAGCCGCAGGTGGTTCTCATCGGCCCACTTTACAAAGTCACTCACCACTGCCCTGTACTCCTCCTCCCGTCCATCCCTAATACACCCGACCACTGCAGAATCATCAGAGTACTTCTGCAGATGGCATGACTCCGTGTTGTACTGGAAGTCACTGGTGTACAGGGTGAAGAGGAAGGAGACAGAACAGTTCCCTGTGGGGCTCCAACATCACTGACCACCGTTCCAGACAGCACACGGCCCATTCTGACAAACTGTGGTCTGCCTGTGAGGTAGTCAGTGATCCAGGAGATGGTGGACGCGTCCACACCGGCCACCCGCAGCTTCTCACTCAGCAGCAGTGGCTGGATGGTGTTAAATGCACTGGAGAAGTCAAAGAAAGTGACTCTCACATTACACTCCCAACAACAACACATTACACTCCCAACAACAACAACAACAACACATTGTCCCAAGGCAGGGCTGGTTTCGGTCTAGGGAGAAGGGCGTCATGCACCGATTTTTCCAACGTCCCTTAAAGGCAGATTTGAGCTGTGATTTGGAGATCGAGACATGATTTGACTTTTTCTGGGTAATAGTGTCCGCCACGACTTTCTCAGATAGTATGTATAGTAGCTCGGTCTGTGCTCTTCGGTCATACGCAGTACAAGATGTGGTTGTACGGCAATGTACTGTAATCATAGAGGAGATGTCAGTGTGTTGCTATGTGACTTCTCCCTTGTGACTTTCATAGAAAGGGTTGTGTTGTTGTTTTCAGCCAATAGCCTTGGATATTAAAAGATATAACACATATATATGGTGAGACCTTTGACCCCTGACCTTTGGTCTGGTCCACGCTCTCCTCTCATTAGTATTCATTGTCGACACTTTAAATGTATCCTCTCTCTGGCGTGCCGTTTCCTCTCCACTTGACTCCACTTGGTATGTGAGTGAGCTCATCTTCGGGTTCCTCTCTGTGCTAGTGTTTGTTTTCGTACAGGTCGATTTCTGCATTTGCATTGTGTGTGTGCAGTGTACGCGATATGATCGCCTTCCACAAAAGAGCACTTGACCATCAAAGGAACATTCGAGCAGTCTTCCTGTTTTTTCTTCTTCATTTTTTTCTTCAGCGGGGCAATAATGGTCACTTTCGCATCATCATGCGCTCCACCCTGTGGGCAAGTGACGACCTTCTGCTTTAGATATGATTGGAAGACAACAATTTCTCGGTGGTTTGAATAACAATGCCAATCCCTGTTCCCCCCTTGTCTCGCAGTAAACCGGTTTAAAGGCCACCAATGGACCCTGTATTCGATCAATTTTAAACGATTAGGTTTGCCAAGCCGAATTAGGTTTGTGGATCATCAGCCTTTGTGACCCAAATAGCCCGAAGGTGCTTCTACCCTCTTATTAACTGGTTTCTTGCAGATTTGTCTCTTGTGTGAGACAGTGAATTCCTCGGGCCCATTCATTGGCATAAAGGGAACATATTTGACTGTTCATGGGTCCTTTTCTTCGTTATAAGCCTTCCATACGATGTATGACTTAGTGAATGAGACATCTGTCTGTCCTTTTAGAAAGACAGAGCCAGTTATATATCAGGGTGAAGCTTTGTTTCATAACAGCTGGTCTGAATCGGGCATTACAAATGAAAAACGGAACGAAAGTCCTGCATTTCTGCACACAAAAAAAGAAAAAAAGATGTATTCCACATACCTATTTTAGTATTTCAAAGCTTTATGGAAACTTTGTTCCGACTCCACTGATGAGGCAAATCCAGGAAAAGAGTTCCCATCCCTCGTCAGCTGTATGAACCGGTCACACAATAGGAAACATACCCATCATGTACGCAAACAAAACACATCTGGAGAAAAGAGTCTTGTAGTCCTCTCTCGTCTCATTCATGAAATATATACACAAAGTACACCCGTTATGTCTTAATATCTTGTTGATTTGATTAGTAGGTCTGAATCAAATCTTCGTACACAGATCATCTTCCATCTGCAACTAACTGAAACATAAACTTGAATTGAATGACTTCAACTTTTAACCTCAATACTGCATTCTTTCTGACTTCTTTTTAACATTTAAGTGAGGATAAATAAACTACGACGCAGCTATTATGTATTTTATTGTTTTGACATATTTCTGCGAGCGAGCTTACAGCCCGAGGGTGGATGTTCCCCTTGTTCGGGTCGATACCAGAGCGCTTCTGACTGGAGCTTTTCCAGCAAGCCCACACAGCGTTGGTTCTGTGGTGTTGGGACCACGTGTTTGTCTCGGGGGGTCCGAGACAAACACGTTGTATGAATCCTTCTGTGGCTCCAGAAGAAGCTGCATGGAATCTGATGACCGGCCTTAAGTTCGATTCAGCTGGTGTTGGCGGCCTAACCCGGTCGAACAAAGCGACAGCGACGAGCGGCGCTCTCGCCTCGCCGCTCTTTGACGTTACCGAGGGATCCAAAACACAACAACGTAGAGTAACATCTGAGTCGCACAGGGAGAAACAAAGGGAGCCATCAAATCCCCGATGGGACGGGGGCCGCGTTCAGGCCGCTGATTCTGACAGCTCCCCCGGGCCGCGAGAGCCCGTCTCTCAGAAACCAGCACCTTGGCGTCTCATAAACCTTGAAGCACATTAATTTGTCGCTGGGAGTCTCGCCGCTACCTGAAGAAGAACCTCTCCCCCCCCACCCACGCAGTCCCTTGTGTTTGCTTTTACCACAAATCTGTACACAATTAACAGTATGATCCAGGCTGTGCGTCCCATATTTGTTTTCAAGAGCAAGTCATTTTGTTTTAATTGAACCATTTTTTTCTGCCCGGATACCTGCGTGAAAGAAACTGAGTGACGGACGTCAACGTGAACCGATAAGGTCGGGGGTCCCGTTGCCAAACAAACCACTTCCTGTCAAGCTATCCGCTCTCCCCGCCAAAACAAAAGCGGTGGGAGGAGCAGGAGTTGGGGCGTTGAACTGAGGCGATGAGGAGTTGCCTCTTGAGAACAGAGAGAGAGAGAGAGAGAGTTCCTCTTCTCTGAAACAGGGCCCCAGAGCAGCCTGGGTGAGCCGGGGTTTCATTATCCCCTGTCCCTCTGTGATGAGGGAGAAGAAAGGCGGACGTGAGAGAGAGAAAGAGAAAGAACCGAACAGAGGAGGGGAAGAAGAAAAGAAAGAGGCGTTTGATAGAGCTGTGTGGAGACCGTGTGTGAATGAGCCAGTGAAGGGCAGCCATTGTCTTGCCGCGACCTCAATTTGGTACTGTACGCTCCTCTTTTTACTGCACTGTGTCGAGCCACAATGCCTCCTTTCTCCTCCGCTCTCCTCCCTCTCTCTCTCTCTCTTAAAGAAATAGGGGGATTAGGGCCCACCGAGGGGAACTGCGTGTCTAGATTGCCAACCACCGTGACTCTTCGCAACGCGACGTCTGCGGGGGGGACTCTGGGCGACATTCGTCAACTGTTTGTCCGTGCGTCTCACTTTTGTCTCGTTTCCTTTTCTTTTCCCGCGAACTCGGGTCTCATATAACTCTCACCTGTTGGTGGAGCGGATACAGAGACAGTGTAGAGGGAGGTGTGGGAGCAAAGAGAGGGAACACACAGAGTCCCAGGGACAGAGACGGAGCGCAGCTGTACTTCCTGTTTACCCAGGCCTTGCTTGAGACAGTGGGAAGGAAACAGGGGCTGCATTCATATCGTCTTTCTCTACCTCCGCTGACCCCCCCTGCCTCCTCCCTCTATTCTCCTTCAATTCCCCTTATTTGCTCCCTTTCTTTGCATCTCTCTCTCTCTCTCTCTGTCAATTGACAAAGAAGAAAACGGAGAGAGAGAGGATGTCGGAGAGTGACGGACGGGAGGAGCTTTTGAAGCAAGTCGCTTAACTTTCTTCCCCACTCATCATTCTTATTCTTTTCACACCAAAAGATGGAGCGCACACACACACACACACACAAAAACACACAGAAGCTTTGATGGTGGGTAAACTGGCTGTAACTGTATGCCAAAGCAGACCTTGGGAGAGAGAGAGAGAGACTGGAGGAGAGAGAACCCCAGTCGTTTGTTCCGCCCACCAGAGCCGACCCCTCCCTGACCTTACTTTGTGCAGTCGGACATCAGACTGAGACAGTGCGAAATATGCACAAGATTAAAAGGATTGTTGCTGCTCTAGTCCCTATTGTACACGGGGCTGCAGCCAGTTCATCACATGAGCATGCATGCACACATACATGCGCACGCATGCAAAACAGATGCAAACGGATGCTTATGCATGCGCAGATAAATATCGGGCCTGACACGGCGGGAACCCCTTTCATCTGCACGGGCTGCTGGTGGCACGGACAGTCCACCTGTGTGCAGTCAGTCATTAAGCGACTGGCTGAATGTCACTGGAAGAAAAGAGTCTCGGGAACGGTATAAATATTACAACTTTAGAAATCTTTTTGTAAAGCGCTTCACGATAAAACTCTGTTGTGGCTTTTTTGTGTGTGTTCGTTTTTAATGAGAATGTGAATACAACCCCTTTCTGTTTTCATTTAGTTTCTGCTGCTACTTTGACGCCCCGTGTGCAGACTGGGCTTTGAGATAAGTTTCATAGATGTGAGGTTTTGGGGCAGGGATGTCTATGTGTACAGATTGTAAAGCACTCCGAGACAAATTTGTAATTTGTGAAATTGGGCTATACAAATAAACTGAATTGAATTGAATATGAATCTACATCTACATAGACAACCTTTTTTTTTCTTTTCTTCTTCTCACTGCTGACGTTGACCGAGAAAGGACAACAGAAATAAATCAAACGTGTGTTTGTTTAAATTTCAGCGGAATTTCGCTTTCAAGCGGCCTTTGCACCCGTCACTAAAGAGAGACCTTGTATCTCCCCAAATTGCGTCCAGCGGGCTCGTTTATTGTGCACTTTGGCATTCAAATGATTTGTTCCAATTCTTTTGGGAGCAGCGGGGTGCTGTAGTGAGCGAGCAACCCCACCGTTGGACGGCAGGAACCCAGCTGCATCTCCCTGCTGAAGTGTCCTTGAGCAAGACAGCGAATCCCTGTCCGCACTCGAGAGCGCTGCTCTTCGGCTGACCCCTCGCGCTGACCTCCCCGTGCTGTTTTTTCTCTTCCCGCGCCGGTATTGATCACCCAAAGGAGGAATTTCATGTCGGCTTGCCACTCTACACCGAGAGGTCAGCGCGCAGGGTCAGCGTTGGAACAGCGCCTCTGGAAGACGGTAGGTTTGCTCAAGGACACCGCATCCACACCACGAGAGACTGAATCAAACCTGTGCAGCTTCACATTTTTTGTTTTCTCAAAAGAAACTGAACCTCACTGCATCGCTCTCATCCCACAATGGGGAGGTTAGAGGTCAACGCTCATAACGCCGTTTCAACTTTGTTGTCCAACTGCTCACAAACAAGTCGTGGACCTTCTGGGGGGGAGGGGGGGGGATGTTTTTTGGACAACTTTCTATCTCCAAAACCTAAAAACTTAAAGTCGATTTTTTTTCCGTCTTCTTCTTCTAATTGGTCTTCATTGTTTTGAAATAGTAACTTTTAACAGGGTTTCCGGGGCTTCAAGGTCATGGGAACGAGCTCGGTGCATAAGTCTGTGTGAATCATCAGCAAAAATGGAAATTGCCGCCGCTATAGCAGACGAGAGTTTCGTTATTGTGCTCCTAATTACGACGTGGCTAAATTTGAAGCAAAATGCTTTTAGTCCTCCAAAAAGAATCACCTTCAAATCTTCTAAACAATTGTTTTTTTTCTTCCGCCCACAAACAACTGCATTCCCAAACCTTCCTTTGGACTTTCAATTACAATACATTTTGATGAAACATGTAAATATGGCGTGATGGCGTCCTTTGTTAAGCACAGTCTTTTGGCTAAAAAACTCCCTCTCTCTCTCTCGCTCTCTCTGTCTCGTCTCCCCCCATGTAATGAAGATTGAAGATTAAACAACAGGAAGAAGCCATTATTTTTCTCTGCGTATTAAAGTACCATCAATCTCACTCAATCCCCTTCCTAATATCTCCTCAGACGCCAGCAGAAAGCTGTCTCGCAGCTCAAGGTTAACCGGCTTTGTTCGGCGGAAGCGGAGGGGAGGGGGATAGACACGGGAAACGGATGTAGGGAGAACTCCGAGGCTGCGGGTCGGTCCGCCGGGTGGACGCCGATTGGTGAGAGGGCCGGGCCGAGAGGTCGCCGTGGAGACGGAGACGGCGGCTAACGTTCGGTCCGTAATCATCTCTCGTCTTGCTCACTTCCATGTAGCGACCGAGACGGGGACCGAAGGGGAGGAGTGTCGCTGCAGCCCTGGAACAGGTGGTGCAGCTCGTCCTTGATGACCAACAAAAAAAAAGCCGCTCTGCTGCTTTTAATGGAATAATTGATGCGTTATGGCAAACTGTGACCGGATCGGGGGAAAAAAGCCAGAGCGCAGTCGGTGCCTAATGTATAAATCGCACGATTGGATGAAAGCCATTTCATTACATTTGCAAAATATTGATGTGCATTGATGAGAGGACACACACAGCAGGAATAAAATATGGACTCAGTCAGGAAATGAAGCTTTGGTTTAGCAACTAACGTGAATTGTTGATTGTTTGTGTTTTCTTTCGTACGACCAGCAGTCCAAAACCCAACGATTTACAGTTCACAGTTTTGTAGCGCGGAGCAGCTTAACCACACGCCGTCTGCTTATTTTATGGAAAAATGACTTCAACTCTTTTATTCGAGATTATCGGAATACAATAAAGGGTCACTCGCCCGAGGCCGATGGGAATGGCTCTAGTTTTGCAGCTATTTGGTCATGGAGTATTTTATTTTGGCTTGATGATGGCGGCAGATGTAAAGTTAGGGAATCATCAAAGAGGCTACTCATCATCTTTCATGGGCTCATGACTTCTGTGTCCAATTTTATGACAAATCCCTCCAAAGGTTGTTGAAGAACGTAATAATCTCCACTTGTTGTGATACTAGAGTCGCAGTCAAAGTCCATTTGATTTTGTGATTTAAAGGGTACCTGTAGCCCAAAACAACAACGTGCTACATCCATTAGGCGCATCAAATAAATCATATTTTCCCCGCCGCTATTGTCAACAAGTCACGCATAGCCCGAGGCTTTAAATTTCTTTGTCAACATTCCGAGTCCGTGAACGCTTCAGTGCGCAGACATCTTGCCAGTTATTTACTCATGTCAAAGGTCACTATGACGTAGAGTCGTTGAAAGGAATTCAGCCAATCCGGAGCCACTTCTACACGCGTTGCTTCTTGGGATAGATCGGTGGCCTCAAACCAGTTCACGTCTACATGAAACAACTGGCAAACTTACCGATTTGACAGTTCTCCCTCGGGTGCAGGCCCCCGAACATGTCGGCCGAACATTGCATCAATGAAAGACATCTCCAGCGCTGGCTTATGCGCAATGTAGCTATCAAGCTCACTCTTTTGTGTGAAGCAGATGAGGTCTAATGTCACTATATCATCGGACATAAGTTTGTGTTCTTTACAACAAATGCACTCTCTGTCTGTTTTTTGTGGCACACATTTCCCACAACTGCACCAAACGTCCGCCGACTTGCGTGCACGGTCCGCACGGTGAAGCATCTGGACCGGCGGTCCTTCGGCATCAACTTCATCAGAATCATCGCTATCGCTGTCACAATTCACTAAATGGGGATAGTCTGCTTTTAAAGGTTCAAACAAGTATCCAGTTGCTGAATCAGACAATCTTTCATCGTCCATATTTCGCCCGTTTTCTTTATTATTATCAAGTTCTCAGCATTTGTTTGCGAGCGCTCGACGTTGTTTACATTGGTTTCTGAACACATCCGCTGTGGCTGGCTGTCGATCTATCAACGATGTGACGTCACACCACCGGCGCCATATTCAAGCACCAGTGCAATGAAGCTTGTCGGAGTTGAGGGACTTTGAACAGCCTAAACTACGTATTGTTATTGAATACTGGACCGTCAGTGCATGAATAACCTTTAGAAACACATTATCTTTTGATCTGGCTACACATTTGCGATCTCAACAGGTACCCTTTAAGGTGCGTTCACACCAAAAGCGTTCCCATGAGCAAAGTCAACGTGCAGACATGAGTGGCTACGATAGGGCGGCGCGTTTGACGCCAATTGGGCGTTGCGAATGTTCGGCACTAGTGGCAAAATTGAAGGGCAATCAGCCCTTGAGTTGCTCCGCGCTCATCAGTGTCCCGTTGAACCAGAACAAGATGGAGGACATAGCTCAGTGGGGTAAGAGGGCCGTCCTGCAACCGCAGGGTTGTGGGTTCGATCCCCGCTCTCCCCATTAGTTGCAAGTCAAAGTGTCCTTGAGCAAGGCACTGAACCCCCAGTTGCTTCCCGGGCGCTTCACCGCAGCCCACTGCTCCTTAATAACTAAGGATGGGTTAAATGCAGAGAACTAATTTCCCCTTGGGGATTAATAAAAGTGTATATTCTTCTTATATTCATATTCATCCTTGTGGTTTTCGGGCACCTGGAGCTCTTTAATACTTATGAGTACCGGAATCGCAGAGAATGAAATTCTACGGTAAACATGGATTATTTAGTGCACCTGAGTTTGCTGCTGAGGAGGAGCTCGGGATGGAGTTGAGTTCAAAGACACTCCGGTGCCGAAATGTGAGCTTGGAAGGTCGAACACGATCAACCGGCGGTGGTTTGAGTGAAACCTGTGGTTCTCCCACATCAGAACCACGAGCTCTCGGCGGACGGAGCTCACTACACCCAGAAACGTCTATGAAGCTGCTCACAATAAGCAAGTGGAACAAAACAATTCAATTCAATTCAATTCAGTTTATTTGTATCACCCAATTTCACAAATTACAAATTTGTCTCGGAGTGCTTTACAATCTGTACACATAAACATCCCTGTCCCAAAACCTCACATCGGATCAGGAAAAACTCCCAAATAACCCCTCTAGGGGGAAAAAATGGAAGAAACCTTAAGGAGAGCAACAGAGGAGGATCCCTCTCCAGGATGGACAGATGCAATAGATGTAATGTGTACAGAAGGACAGATTTAGAGTTAAAATACATTCAATGAATGTGACAGAGTGTATGAATAGTTCATAGTCGGCGTATTCCACGATGGAGACCTCCACGATCCATCAGGCAGATGGAGGTAGAGAGGAGGAGTGGGCGGAGTCTCAACAGTGGGCGGAGTCTCAACAGGACAGTGGCGTAGTCAGGAGCAGGAATTCCACGACCCAGACCTCGATGATCCATCAGGCAGATAGGATCTATGCCGTCTCATGGGGTCCGATGACCCCATGAGACGTGAAGTCAAAAGGACTCCGGGGAGAAAGCAGAGTTAGTAATCTGTGATGGAGAGATGAAAATTCATCTCTAAGGAGAGAAAAAAAAAAGAAAAAAAAGAGATAGGTTGCTCAGTGCATCCTAAAACATCCCCCAGCAGCTATAAGCCTATAGAACAGATGGGGGGGGGGGGGGGGGGGGGATCGAATGCTCCGGTTGGCTACCGTTGATTTGCTGCTTGAGAGCCGGAGAAAGACAGTGATGTGGATGTGGGCTGGTGGGGAATGGAGTGTTGCTCCGCTCAGCTCCTCCACACGGGCCAAAGTCAGTCTATCTCCCCCTCAAACACACACACAGCTACAGACATCCAGAGGTACGGGGATGTCTCTGTACAACCGCACTTTGCGGTTTGATTACAACCGTTGACGATGACGATGAACAGTTAACCAACGTTAGGAATCTAGGCAGATTCATGCTATCAGTGTAACGCTTAAAAGAAATGTTAAAGTTTTTAAAAAGCTGTACATGATAGATAGATAGATAGATATAGATAGATATATACTTTATTAATCCCCAAGGGGAAATTTGTCGAGTCAGTAGCAGCAACACACAAGAATAAAAAAACAAAACACAAAATATAAGAAGGGTTAGGGTGATCTGGCAAGAGGTGAACTGTTGTAGAGCCTCATAGCCGTCGGCAGGAATGTTCTCCTGTATCTCTCCTTGTGGCAGCGGAGCGTGAGGAGACGTCTGGAGAAAGTACTCCTCTGTCCCTGTAGGAGGTGGTGGAGAGGGTGGTCCGGGTTGTCCAATATGGACACCAGTTTCTTCAACGACCTCCTCTCCACCACCTGTTCCAGGTGCTCCAGCTGGCAGCCGATGATGGAGCCAGCCTTCCTAACCAGTTTGTTAAGACGGCTGGTGTCACCGGCTCCGATGCTGCTCCGATGCTGATGATGGACTTGACCGGGTTGTGCATCCTGTTACAGCTGGGCAGCGACGTAGCACTTCAGCCACAGCATCCTGCCTATCTGGTTGGTTAACGGTTGGGTAATGATCGGTAATTAAGGGTCGGCCATCGTCAGAATTGATTTTCATTTTCTAAATGAGCATCTCTCGTCGTGTGCAATTCACAAGCTGGGCAAAATATATAAAATAAGCACAGAGTGTTTGTAAGACTTGGATAGGTTCAAGTTTCAAGGTTCAAGGTTCTTATTTGACATTTGTGCCTATACCAACATCCAGACACAATTGTTCTGCAGGGCTCTCCGAGTCAACAGGTACAAACACACTATAATAACTAGAACGGGCACTCGGTAGAGCGCATACCTTCGCGTATCACAAGATTGGGCATTGGATTATGAACATTTTGGCATTAGTTGCATGCCAATTGGATAAAAATTTACCGCGCTATGGTAAAAAGAAATGTTGACCTTTTCATGACCTTGACCTTGACCTTTGACCCGATTGATCCCAAAATCGAATCAGATGGTCCCCGGATAATAACCAATCATCCCACCAAATGTCATGCGATTCGGTTTAATACTTTTTGTGTTATGCGAGTAAAACGCATACAAATACATAAATATATAAATACACGGCGATCAAAACATAACCTTACGCATTTTCAATGTGAAGGTAATGAGAAAAAAACATCAAAACACACAGTACATAAGGTGGTAGAATTTACAGTATTAGGTACAGTTTAAGTGCTGTTGCTAGCTTGTGAAAAGAAAGAGGGGAAGGGGACAGTTATATGGGGGAAGGTTTGTGGGGGTATTGCACAGATTGGAATATTGCACATTTTCTCAGATAGTGCACATTTTTAAATACTTACCGTGGCAGGGAAGAAGCTGTTGAATGAAGTAACCTTTTGGTTCGTTGACCGACCGCCTTTTGGAAGCACCGAGTTCGACATTTTGCCCGTCACCATCTTGTTTTTGTGGAAACTTTCCGACTTGGAGGCCGGGGCCTGAAAATGAGTGAAAGATTTGAGTCCAGTTCAGTTTGAAAACCCCTGGGCTCGTGGCATCACAGTGTTGGTAATGTGCACCCTGCATGTACCCCGTCAAACAGTGAGAAGGGACAAATCTTAAAAAGACGGTGGAAATATCATCATATTTTGATGAAAAGGCCAATCGTGGTCCCGTGATTACGCTTAATCTAATCAGTACTTCCTGGCAGTGTGAGACATTTTGGTGAAGCAGGAAATCATCTCCCTTCTTTGTGTCATGGCGTCTTCTGTTATTTGTATCTTGGCACTCAGACGTCACCTAAATTTAAGATGTGATAATCCATCACTTACATTCAGCCCCTCTGAGTGTTGCTTTCCATCCCAGTATATTGTTCTGACTTTATCTCTCCACGGGACACATCGACTGGAACGATGATCCGTGTGGCGTCGTGTCCATGCGCTAAAACCAAAAGACTCAACTGACCCCAGTTTGTGCCATTTCTCATTCAACTCTAATTATACACATCTGACCAGCAGCACGTGACCTGTGAGAAGAGTTGGCATCAAACATGTCTCCCATGAATCCTTTTTATCAACACTGGCTTCTCTTGTGCCGTTCATTAGATTTGTATTTTTTAGTCTGTGTATTCTGGGGCGGGCTGGAACAATCAGTGACGCCCACATGTCACATGGACCCATCTGATTTGGCACAATGTAACACACACACCAGACATCACGCACAGACATGGACACACACGCCCGAGGACACGGTGGCAGCCCCCCCCCCCCCCCCCGTGTAGCTTTTAACTGTGTTGGAAAGTCTTGAAGTTTTGTGTTGGGCCATCAAGACAGCGCCCTAACTCTTAATGGCTTTATTGGCGTGCTAGTTAGTTTTAGCCCGCTCAGGAGGAGTGTGTGTGTGTGTGTGTGTGTGAGAGGAGGTGTAGTTCGGAGGACAGAGCGCCAGTGGGAATTTGCATGCACGCAAAATGCCGAAAACAGAACACATTCGTGGACATAGGACACACACTTTACACACACACTTGCAAGCAGGACACAACTGTTTCTAGCACAGATTGTGCACACACACACACACACGCACAAACACACACACGCATGCGCGCAGTGAACCAGCATGTCGATAGTCATCTCTCTTTCTGCCTCTCTCTGGGAGTCCGGTGAGGCCTGGCCTAATTGAGCCGGCCTCAGGAAGCCCATCATTAGCCCCGCTGCTCCGGTCACACATGGCCACCAGATGTGAGTCCAGCCACAATGGAGCGCAGAGTGCCACTCTTTCTCTCTCTCTCTCTCTCGTCTCCCTGGTGTTTCCCTCTCTCAGCCCGTCCGTCTCTCTGTCACCGGCCGGCCTAATAAACTGGCCTTTTTGTTTCCGCGCGGCCATTGTCCGCCGAGCCCACCGCTGCCCGCCGTAAGAGAGAAGTCATCGGGGCCTGAATGGGATGCTTTGTGCCGACAATAGACCGAAATTGGAGAGGGAGACAGCGTATTGAGGGAGGGAGGAAAAGAGGGATGGAGAGGGAGAAGGCGGGGGAGAGGAAGGCCGGCCCGTGGGGATTTCAATGCACCCGCTGGAATTTTTACGGCTTGTTTTTTTTGGGGCGGTTTCAGAATTCAGTGTTGCGAAGCCACGACATACATTTCCGCTCTTTCACCTCCGTGTACCTGGCTGCCCACTGCGAGGTGTGTGTGTGTGTGTGTGTGAGTGAATGAGGATGTTATTGTGTTGTTATTCTTGTGAGGCCCAAGTGACCTCGCAAGAGCAGAGAGACTTTCATCTTTATTCACACACACAAAGATCCTATTAGTTTGACGGTTCAGGTTGGATATTTTAGGCTTTTTACTTTATCGGGAATTTAATGTCCCCCGGAAAAGTTTTCCGACTACCAAATACAGCACATTACACTCCACCCTTGTGTAACATCTCATTCCAAAGCCACCAGGGTCAACATGCCACTCATGCACGGCCCTCACACACTCCTGGGAGGCCTCTCTGCAGGAACCGGTCTGCGGGGATCTGCTCCCATTCAGCCACATGAGCATTAATGAGGTCAGCGACAGATGCTGGACCGTGACCCCCGATGTCCATCATCGCCCCCTGCTGTGTGTGTGTGTGTGTGTGTGGCACATCGGTTCAGTCGCAGCTCTGCTGCGGTTTTTCCGAAGCCATGTGTCCGCTCCCCTGAAGCCACACTGCTCGTGCGGTCCTGTTTCGGACTTTGCGAGCACGTTTCGATGCGACAACAGATGCTACGCGGCCGCAGGCTACACGGACGACCTTTTGCCACCTCCTACGTCCTCATTTTAAGTGTTAATGTGGCCAATTACACAGGACATCTGTGGGCGATTTCATTTTGTTGTGCCGTGGCTGGAGGCGTTCGGTTGTCTGTCCCGTCCGGTCAGTTCTCGTGAACAAGATATCTCAGGAATGCCTTGAACTGATCACACATGGGTGGCTTGAAGGTCAAGGTCGCGGTGCGACATCACGTCCCCCCCGTTGTCGCGATATCTCAGGATATGATTTCTCAAATCCCCTCAACTGATTGGCTTTTGCTGGTCTCTGACTAATTATTATGGTCGGCGCAGGCGGTGCTTCTAGTTTGATTAAAACATTTATTCGATCGGCACTAAAGGCGTCAGATTGGATTTAGGGATCTCCGCCCCAACTCATGCCGGGTGCACCGTGACATTTCTTGTTGAAACAGTAAAAATGTCTTTCACACTATATTATAAGTTCTTATTGTCCAAACATGTCGCCCCGCTTCATTGGAACTAAGGGGCCTCGTCCAAACCATTAAAAAAACACACAACTGTGTCCGATAGTGGCCACATAGCAGGAATTAATTTCACGGGTTTTTCCACAACTAATGTGTATTAACTAATATACGCTGAGGCAGCGTTTCATCACTCTTTTTACGCCGTGTTGTCCAACTCTAAAAATGTTTTCATCTGCAGCCACTCGGTGTTTTGTGTGTGTGTGTGTGTGTGGGTCAAACTGTGGACGCGTTGGCAATGCGTGATGCGTTACGACGGCTGCCCTCATTTGAGACAAATGTAATTATCACGCGTGGCTGAGTTTTTTCTTATTATTGAGAAAGTTAAGTCGCTAATCTGTGAAGTTGTTCCTCAGCTGAATTATTTCAATTATCTGCCGGCATGCGCAGATACCAAGGTTTGACGTTATGTCTGTACTCCTTCTTCTGTGTGTGTGTGTGGTTGTATAATATGCATATGTGTGTGCATGTGTTTTTATATTAATGTGTATTAATGCGTGAGTGTCTCCATGGCTTTGTGTATGAATGCATTTGTGCGAATGCCTGTGTCTGTGTGTGTTTGTGTGTGTGTGTGTGTGTGTGTGTGTGTGAGAAAATGTGTGAGAAGAGAAGCCATGTTTTTCAACTCCCACTGGATCAAGGCCTTTTATAATCCACTGAGCCGACATAATTCCACCTCACTTACAATGGATTTGTCTCTGCTTTGTCTCCTCATTATTGTTCTCGTTCTCGTGATAAGCTGCTTCATGATTCCATTAGCATTCTCTTGTAGCCACCATGCTATACACCCCGATATTTAAAGTTCAGAGCTGTGGAATTACAACTTTTTACTCGGTTAATCTCGGCTCGACTGGCTGAACCGCAGCTGAGGAAAAAATCCAATTGTTATCCTCGGAAAAGACACAATAGACAATCTGCTGTCTTTCTGTATAACAGGAACAAATGGTCGTCTGTGAATGTTCATTCAGTCTGGAACAACAAAGACGAAGTGAGATCATTTAATATCATCACTTGTAAAACCTGCGTTGACGAGAGCTTTCAAAGCTGCATTGTTATATTATAAGTAACAGCGAGGAACTTTAACTGTTTATGAAACAGTCTCAATCCAACAGGAAAGCCTCTATGACCTGCGTGAGTAATGGGGAACATCAGCCAGAAGACTGGACATGGATGCAGTTATTCATCGTGCTCGTCGTCCACATCCGGCTTCAGGATGGAATCATCCATTCATACCCTGACGGTAGGGGCCACCGTGGAAAGCCCCACCTGCCCGTCACGACTCAATTTGGGGTGAAGTGTGTTGCCCAAGGACACGTCGGCATGGGATGGACCCGTTGGACTCTGAGTCACAGTCGCCCTTTGATAGTAACTGTGATCGATGGTCTGAGAGGTGTCCACATGCTTTATGACTTTGGGCAGATGCGTGCACATTTGAATAAAAACAGTCAACTTTAATGCTGGAAATGTACAAACACGGTTAAATGTGGACTTCATGGACAACAGGACCGGAGTGTGTGTCCACGGTCATTTACAGAGACTTTACCACACACACACACACACACACACACACACTCTTACTCAAACTCTCCACAGCCTTATCTCTCTTCTTTCCCCCCTGTGCTATGCCAAGGACATAATTAATCAAGTTCGGTATATTTATATTAACTCGAAGAACGATGAATCTCTTCTTTTATTTAATTTTGTTGGCAGGATCTTAGGTGAGCAACACTCTGCAGCTGCAGTAACTATCTCTCTTTCCATCTCTCTTTGAGTCACTTCTTCCCCTCTTTCTCCCCCCCCCCCCCTGTCAGACTTGCTAATGCTATCGACCCTCATTGGAAACAGGACAGAACCATCTCCAGATAAGAAGACAATGCTTGCAGCGGCCCATGGATTTCTTCCCGGTGCTCTGAGAGGTGTGTTGCGGGGTTTTATCGGAGTTCACGGGGTTCTCACAATCTGTTGTCTTCCACGCTGTATTGACAGTCTCCTCTGGGCTCAGTCTGTTTTCATCAAAGAGGACGGCAAATCATGGCGTGTGTGTGTGTCTGTGTGTGTGTGTGTCTGTGTTTGTGATTGAATGTTTGTACCTGGCAAGCGTTTCTGATCCATTCATTCTTTTAATTTCGGAGATATTATGTCTTCTCTTGGCATTTAGGATTGTGTAGTTCATTTATCTAATGTCAGGATCCCCAGACAATGCAACTGCAGTGTCAAGGTTGGCAGACGCGGTTGCCATGCCGACGCTGGCAAACAATCTCTCAGATCTGGGCGCTCGCTTGTTCTCTCTCTTTCTCTCTCCCTCCTCCCTAAGAGGAAGGGAGGCTTTTTTAGACCGAGGAGCGGGGGGGCGGCTTTTTTGTTGTTGTTGTTGGGTTCGCCAGTAGAGTGGTTGATATTGATCGAGAATCGAACCCACGTCGCTCTGCACAGAAGCCTAATGCACTTGCGACTACTCAAACTCGAAAAAAGATGGAGAGCGAGAGGAGGAACAAAAAGGATGACCAGCTCTGGTGTATCGCCGAGTGCGATTGAGACGAGAAGAGAAAGAGATGGGGAGCGGAGGAGGAACACGTCTGTCTGAGGAGCAAATCAATTAGGACCCTCGCACTCACGAAAAGAGCTTGTGTGTCAAAACACAGTCAAACACACACACACACACATACACACACACGGAGCACGCAGTGTGAGGCCTACCTGCTCAGCCGGAGGGAGAGCGGTTACGTGAAACGTGTTGAGCCCTCTGAGGTAATTACGTCTCCATGCTAATGTCTCATTAGACGGCTCCGAGGGGACTCATCTGCACCGCATTAATTAATGCAGCCAATCCAGAACTTGGATACACACACACACACACACACACACACACACACACACACAGGCAAACAGTCACGTGCACACATCCCACTGCATCGACCCGCATTAGACAGCGGGTGGGCATGTATGTGTTTTTGTGTGAGGGGTAGGTGTGGGGGGGGGAGGAATCAATCAGGTCTTAACACTACTGCTACCTGTGTGTGTGTGTGTGTGTGTGTGTGTCAGGGCTCTGAAATGAGCTCATACGCATGTAAACACCTCGGATGAGGATAATTAGTTTGCTAATGCCGTCAGTCGCGGCTGTTTTGTGTCAATATTTGTGGGCAAAGAGAAGTGGGGGACGACATCGAACCGCCTGGAAAGACATGAGGATGACCGAGCGGTCGCCATGAATGTTGCAACGCGCGCTCAGCGACCTCGAGCGGCGGCGCGTCGAGTGGGAGAAGATCGGTGGGACGTTATTTCAAGCCGAAAACATGAGATTGAATATTTTTCGTGGAGAGATGATGGAGAAATCACTCGGTCCAGCCCCTCAAAGGGGGGCGTGTCCTGTTTGTGTTTTACGATAGTGGACTCCATGTTTTTTCTCGGTCATCTTTTGGTTCAGGAAGCTTGAGTGGGATGTTTTAATGACTTCTTTAGTGGAAGATCGTTTTTACCTCTTTGGTTCTCCAAGGCTTTATTCACCGGGGGGGGGAGTCACTCTTTGGCAGAAATGATTACACTTACAGTAAGTTTGGGAAGTTTTCCGCTCAATTGTACTACTTAAAAAAAACACTGGCCAACAATACTGAAGTCATATTATAGATCTAAAAAGAGATATGTGATAAAAGACAGTTATGATCAAACAATTTTTTCCAGGATTGTAACTGTGGTTTTCAGTGTCCCTGAGCTGATGGGCACTATTGAGAGACGCCTTGATGACTGCCCAGGAGGGACCCGCTCTGCTTCCAGCACATGTTAGAGCATGAATTCAGCCTCCCGACACAAACTATATAATGTAACTGTCTGAGTCACACCCCGGCCTCCTAATGATGCCGTTTGGTACTGCGGTAACTCGGAGATGAACTTTGACCCTTAATTTTCTCCCCCCGACGTCACCCAGGAAGCGGTTAAGACCCCCTGACGGCCCCCCGCCTCGTGTGTTTGCATGTGTCGGTGCGGTGTGTGTGTCTGCGGTACTCTAGTGACCCCGGGGTTGTACAGTAGTCATGAGAGGTAACTGCACTAATTCACCGTCCCACTGTGAACGTCTGCTGCAATTAAGGCCAACTCGTCCGACGGGTCATGCCTCTGTGGTGCCTTTTCACTTTACTAAGAGTGTGTGTGTGTGTGTGTGTGTGTGTGTGTGTGTGAGAGTGTGGTGATGGGCAGCTCTCCCTTAGGACTTAAACACACACACACAGTAAGTGCAGTAAGTGTAATCACACACAAAGCGCAGCCTCCAGTATGTCGGAAAAAAACAAGTATCCTCTAAATTCAACATTTTCTTTTTTATATATCTTATGAGTGATTAAAATGAGCTCATTCACCCTTTAAAGCATCCGGCTGAGGGGAATGGGCAGTACTCGTATGTCTTCCTATATGATAACAACCCCATCTTATTCTACCGTGTGTAATTCTGAAACTATTCAGAAGGAAATGACTCCTATGCATATGTTTCTGCATGTTCATCATATTCATGTATTCATATTTGACCTCCGTGGGGGCGGTGGGGGGGCCCTTTGACGTACCGTGGGGGAATCTCCTCCTCGCGTCGTACATATACGTCTCCATCAGGACACAACGCGCGGAAATGTGCTCGCTAATTACAGCCATATAAATCAGCAGTCGTAATTATGCTAATCGGGCCGCTAACTTCCGAGAAGAAGCCGAGACACAAACAAAGGCGACGGTACCGGATGATGAAGCCCGTTAACGAGCTTGTCAACTTATCTGACGCGCGCTAATTACTCCGCGGGACTCCTCTGTGTTTGGGAGGAGGAAGTAGCGTTTGGAGTCGGCGGTCGCGGCTTCTTCCGCCCGTGACCCCCGACGCCCGTGTGTTCCGACACGGCCGCGCTGAACCGCACCGCTCGCTCAGTGGCATCATTTCAATGGGGATGCAGGTGTCTCATACATTTGACTCTCAAGCCTCACTGCTCATGCACACATTAAACAACTGCATATATGTTTTTATCCTTTCATCTGTGAATTTGACAAAAAGCTCGACTTTCCTTTTGAAATGCCCCGAGATCGGGTTGTAATTAAAATGCTTGAGCCGTAGCGCCTTGCATGGAGGACTCGACTCCACGGTACGGATCAGCTGATGGTTCATGTGCTGCTGGAGTGTGCCCAGGTGGTCCCGTCACATGCCACCTGGGCGGAGCTTTTCAATCAATCCGTGCATTTAAATACATTTAAATTAACTCGCACCTATAAAGTCACTGAACAACAACGAAAAAATCTAAGTGGGGTTGAGTTTTATATTTATTTATATTTTTGTGAGTGTATGTATATATAGAATATATAGAATAGAATATACACTTTTATTAATCCCCAAGGGGAAATTAGTTCTCTGCATTTAACCCATCCTAAGCTACCAGCTACTTTTACACACACGCCGACAATCATACAGGGATACACGCACAAACACACACACAAACACACACACACACACATCAGCTGATGAAGCTTCCAGTTGGACCAATCGGTAGCGGGCATGCGGGACTTCAGACACTCGTACGTATGTGTACGTCTCCATTTCTCCCAGCTTGGTGGACCTAGTGGGCAGCAGAGGACCCCAGAAGGATGCTTGTGATTCGTCACGCGACGGTTTCTCTTCCTCCCTTGTTGCCGCTCAGAGTTGCTAAAAACGTTGCTCTGTGCATGACTACCACCTGCTGTCTACCTCCGTCTCCTCCCTCCATCCTCCCATCATCCCTCCCCTCCCTCTGACTGCCTCGCTCTCGGCCCTGTTTTCCTTCCACTCTGACAACTATTTAACGTCATCTAACGAGAGCGGATGAAAACAACTGTTCATCGCTGCTATCCAGACACTCTGCGCTATTTCCCTTCTGATTTTTTCCCCCCGGGGCCTCTGTTTGGATACGTGACGACGGGGCCCGTATCCTACCCGTATCGTCATTATTTCGCCCTCTTATTACATGAATAGGTCCTCTCCTCTTTCCTCTTGTTTTCTCCTCTCCTCTTTCCTTTTGTTGTCCCCCTCTCTCCGCTCTCTCTCTCCCTCCGTCTGTGTCTCTGTTCAGTACGCTGTGCTGAGAGGCGTCATTACGGAGCCCGTATTTGAGTCATTTTGATTTGAGCAGCCAGACAATGGCCTGTTGATTGAAGCAACCAGAAGGCAGACAATAGGGTTCAATGCTACATAATGCGCCACCATTTCTTCTGAGCTCCCCATTTTCAGAAAAGGGCCCCGGCTCTCCATTGTGCCTCTCCCGGAGGGGGGAGAAAATGGTGCTTGGGGAGGAGGAATATTTTCCCGTGGTATGTCATTATTTTGCAAATTTCTATTATCTCATCATGTTGTCTTCATTGTAATTGCAGCTAATTAGGAGGCTAGTTAGAAAGCCCGGGCTTTGAGGCTGGCTCGGCTGCTGAAAGGAGCCCACCGATTACGGCCCCCGACAAGAGAGGAAGCGGGAGAAAAGGGGAGATTAATGCTGTTACCCAGGAGACACTGGCATCCATCTGCGGGGAACAATGCAGTTTTGTTTTCTCCGGGATTCGGCTCAGATCAACAGAATGGGCTCGCTCTGCTCGGCGACAATGCCTAATTCTGTCTTACCGGGGCTCGGGTGAACACCCCCCCCCCTCTTTTCTCCTCACCTACCCTGCTCCCCCCGCCACTCCAGTCACTTTACCTTCCCTCCCTCCCGCCCACCCTCCCCTCCGTCACTCTCGGCACCGTTTCCCTGCGTTCAGCGGGCCCTGACTAAAAAGCTTAGCGCCCTCCGCCAACCAGCCAGCGCCGGTGACTCAGGGCTCTCACCCCCCCCCCCCCTCCCCCGGTATCAGATGAAAGCGGCGCGGTGTGTGGATAGAGTTCCCAGGTTGCAGGAGGTCGTGCCCTTGTCACACACACAGAACCGCAAAGGTTGTTTTTTCACTCCCCCAATCTCTGCCGAGCTCCAGAGCACTTAATGAAATAATATACTCTGTCGCTTTTGCTCTTTCTTCTCAACCCCCCCCCCCCCTCCACAACCACTCCCCCCGCCCCTCCGTTCCCTCCCTCGCCACACCGACCCCCTCCCACCTCCCTCACCGGGCTGAGGCAGGCCCCCTCGTCTCAGAGCGGGGGCCCCGGGGCCCCTAGACACCTTCTTTGGAAAGAGAAGGAAGGAGCACAATGAGAGAGGGAGCCTGGTTTGGTACAGTACAAACACACACGGAGCACAAGCAGGCTCGGAGAAATGAAAGGCCTTTGTCTGGCTTTGTCAGGGGGGAAAGGGACACTGAGGAAGAGGGAGAGCGAGCGCTTGTGGATCGCGAGAGAGAGACGGAGAGAAGGAGACGGGGAGAGAGAGAGAGGGAGGAGATAGCGGGCTGGATCACATGACTCGGAGCATTGTGATCCCGAGTGAGAGGTTTTGGAGCAGAGCATCTATCCATCTGGTGTAAAAAAAAAAAAAAAAAGGAGAGAAGGATAGGAAAAAAACAGGAAAGCGAGAAAGAGAGAGCAAACAGAGAGAGAGAATGAGAGAAAGTATTGAGTAAGTGCCAGCGACATCTGCTCCCGTGGGCACAACAATGAAACTCCCTCTAGATCAGCCTCACACCATATATGCTCGCACAATGCATCGGTCTCAAATAAATGTGTGTGTTTGTGTGTGTATGTGTGCGGAACCCGCCAGCACAGATCTGTTAAACATTCACCTCCACACAATCCAAATGAGCTCAATGCAGAGACTCTGTCTCCTCATGTCTGATCCTCATCTCTTCAGAGTGACTTTCTCTTTCTGGGGGATGTTTTGAATCTTTTCTCAAGTTCACGGACGACATGATTTTGAGTTTTTGGTACGTTCTGCAAACCCCTCAGTGTTCTCTCTTCGCTGCATCGGTACGTGGTGGTGGAAGATTAGGATTCTACGATGAGAGTCTCACTTTTTATACTATGCCCGCTCCTCCAGATGCTTATTTAATACTTCCATGTGCTCTCACTTTTTAAACGTTGTTTCTCATTATTTACAGATTCTGTTTTCATGCAATCTGCCTTTTTTTTTCTTTCTTCTTCTTCTTTTTTCGTTAATAGTCCATAAGACCAAACAGAGGAAAGTGTTGCGTGGTATCGTATGAAACAGCCTACTTGAGCATCTTGTTTGGAAGTCATCGCGGCTGAAGTTGTCTCTGGGATTTTAACCCCTGTTAAATGCATACCATAATAAATGGTAAATACCAGTTGTTTCTCAGGAAGAATAAGAAAGCCGTATGGCTCTGATATGGTGCCACATCGTGCCATATGAAGATGAATATGCAGAGGATTTGAACATCTCTTCATAGCAGCCACACGTCCTGTGATTAGGAGCCAGACAAACGTCACGTCTTCCTGTGAGATCGTATACATCGAGAGGAATGTTATTCTTTCAGATATCTTCCCTTTTGTACACAACAAATGCTTTGTATATATTTAGTCTGTCAAGTGTCTTTTGGCCAAGTGCTTGTTTGTGATTGGCTGAGGGATGATTAAAGTAAAAAATGACTTTTTTTTCCCCCACCCACCAATTGGGCTTTTGAAAAGTTGGAACGAAATAGTTTCAAAGTTCTATGTACCTGGTTTAAAAAAAAAAAACGTGAAAAGGAAACTAACAAAACTTTAATCAAACGGCTCGAAATCCGAACAGATTCTGAAAGCACGCAGACGAGGTAATCCGTGTTGTTTAGGGAGCGCGGCGTGCCCCGCACGCCATTCATCTTTGTGTGTGGGGGGGTAGGGGGGGGGGGGGGGAGTTTCTCCCTGTTGCGTTCGCTGTGTAGTCAAAGTGGAGAGGGCGAAACGCTACTCTCTAATTTTGCATGTCATCTCTCTCCAAATCGCTTCAAAGATGAGGCCCTTGCCAAAAGATTTCCTCCCTTTTCTCTCTCTCCCCTCCTTTTTTTCCGCCTTTTCTTGTTTCCCCCGAGTCGCCGTTGTCGCCGTCGCTCGGCGCCAGGAAAATCGCGAGCATCTGAACAGCAGCACACAATGTCGTGAAAAACACAAACAGGCTCTAGAGTTTTTACTTTCAGATGTCACTCCAATAGCACACATCTGCTCCGGGAACGCCGTGCATCTGCTCGGCGTTCCCGTCTCAGAGAGCCGGGAAGAGCGCTGATTGAACTGAAGACAGAAAACATCCTCATTATCGCGGGTGGCGAGCGAGCTGGGCTCCCCGACAACCCTTTAAATGCATTCACTCACTTAACTGCGGCCCACCGTTGAGGATACACACATGTACATGCATGTACACACACACACACACACACACACACACACACACACACACACTGCTTCAGTGCCAATCGCCTGTGTTTATAGAGGATGGTATTACACTGACATTGTATCGGTGCTCACTGAGATCCTGCCTGTCTGTACTGGATATTGTAGTCAGATCAAAAATGTATTTAAATGCCTGTTTTACCCTGTTGTCATTCATTCTGCCGTGATGGTGAAGGCATATTATAACTTCAGACACATTTTCTACACCCTATGTTACATTGAGCTTGATAGTCAGGATTTTAAAAACTTGGCATTGCAGTTTTTTTTCAATGCCCTTTTTAAATTTTGTGTTTTTACTACCTAAATAAAAGAAATACATTTTACATTTCAGTCACATTCTTTTCTTACTTTTTCACAGCATCACAGGATGTCATTCCTCTCGTCGGTGGCCATTTTGAATACATTCTCTTTGTCTTTTTTACTCGTTTACACTTTTGACACGTCGGTGACTTGTTTGTTTCTTCTACTTCATCTCCTCTATAGTCTGGTAAAGTGTATCCTCTACAGCCGACCTCTGACCAGACTATTCACTTGACCATTGAGGCGGGACGAGTGACTCTTTGCTCTTAAGTAGGGTGAATCTCTAGAGTCTCCTTTCGGGGGATGAATAATGTTCTGCTGGATTAATACTCATTTTGATGTAAATATCTTGCCGGCTGAAGCTTTAAAAGGCATCTGATGGACAGATGTATGTTCATGTTGGTGCTTCCAGGTAGTGTTGGGATGCCTGACCCGGAGCACGAGACACACTCTGTCTTGAGGTGATGTCAGCGTGGGGATACAAGCTGAGCAATCAGTCGCTTTGGAGGAAGATCTGGAGTGGCACTGAGGGCGGCCAATCAGATGTCATCACATGACTGCCTGTTAAATCCCACCAGCAACTTCTATCATGGAGAATCCTGCCTGGTCCATCACATAACAGGCCTCCGCAGTTGAAGGGAGCTGTGGCTTCTCACCCTCACCTACCGACGCACTGGTGATTAGTGGTAACTGTGGCAACCGTCGCTAGTGTCAGACTTTAATGGCCACATTTCCAGGCCCGTTGCCAGTGTGAAACAAAGCCTTTTCCTCGTCCTCCGCTAATAACTGCCCCTTCTCTGACTCAGTGTCACTCTTCAACAGATACGCCATCGGTCCACCATTCGGGAGTTTGTCTCTTTTGTTTTCTTCAACTTTGATTCCCTGACTATTTGGTGACCTCTCACCCCTGGATCCCAAACGTCTTGACATTCGATTCACAGCGTCGGGGCCTTTCTGGGCTGACAAAACGTCGACTACTTCCTCCACAACAACAATGTAAAAAATACATGAGATCTCTTTCACACACACTTCTCCTCAGGCAGAGGCCGATGAGGAAGGATTCAGGAGACGAGAGGTAGGGAGGGTAGAAGTGAGCAGGGACGTGTGCCAACACAGCCAGCGGGGGCTGAGTGTGTGTGAGCTGTATGAGCTGGCCTGGGGTCAGCGGGGGCGACGCTGTTCACCAGGTTAATAGCTTCAGACGCAGCAGTAGAGTGATAACAGGGCTGTGGGGAAGAGGAGGGAGGAGGGGAGAGACGAGTTGAGAGGAGGGTGGGATAAGGGAAGCAGACGAGGGTATAGTATCCCTTTCAGGTGCAGTGGGGGACCGGGGGTTAAGGGAGAGAGGGAAGGCAGTGGGGGATGGATAGAAGAAAAGAAAAAAGAAGATGGAGGGACTATGGCGAGAGATGGGAGGAGAGAGAAAAGGAAATGAATCGATACGTAATGACAGAGGTGAGGAGAGTAATAGAGGTAAAGAAGGGCAACTGATAAGGAAAGGAGGCTGAGGGAAGAGTCCAAGGAAGGAGTCTTATATCTGGAGGATCACATTAGTGACATAAGTGACTCAAGAGATACACAACCGAAGGTTTTACACATGTGATGCGTGGAGTTTGATAACAGGATGGAATCGCTTAGTGGAAAGAACACACACACACACACACACACACACACACACAGAGTGAAGTGCACATCAATTAAGAACACACAACACTAGATGTTATCGCCAATTAACTTGCAGGTTGAGTTCATGATGAACGGCTAACCATTGAAATCAAAGAAACACTCCAAGAGACACGCTGAAGAACAGCAGCATGTCTTATAGTATAGATAAGTCATTCACGTCAATGAGAAGTTACTCGGGGCGTGTGTGACGTTGGTGTGAATCCACTTTGCCCTCCTGCCACGGGGGGGGGGGGGAGAGTTGCGCAACACGTTTCCATCTCCATTGAAGTGCTTTGCGGATCCGCATTAATAATTCACCTTCACACCAGAAAGCACGGGGCCTTTTCTCGCGCTGGAACCCAGACGATGACACCACGTACGAGGCAGAAACATACAATGGAGGAGGCTCATCGTCGTCCCTTTTAGATCGTGTCCATCTTTGCCGCGGCGCTCGACATCGTGTGTTTGTGGTCGCTGTGCAGAGACGCACGACAACAGCTTCACGCTCACGCTTTGGAAGGTCCGGATGACTTTCTCCATGACGGCTGTTTGCGATCACACACACACACACACACACACACTGTTTGTCCTCACTTCTGGAAAGTAGGTGCCTTCCGATGTTTTCTGGCTCTGCCTCATTACAGTGGCAGACTGATGTCAGAATAACTTATGCATACGAGACCAACAGTGCGATGGGCAAATTAGGCTTAACCTTATTGCCTTAAAGAGCGTTCCACATCAAGAAGAGCGATCTTCTTCTTCTTTTAATGATACATTCAAATGTTTTTATGTAAATATCGTTCTATTTACATCTAAAGTGAGTCGAGCGAGTCCCCCCGGTAGACGATTCGTAGCGCAAGGTGAAGAAGACGGATGAGAATCGCAACCTCTGGATGGGTTAAATGATTAGATTCCTGCTCGGAGAACAACTGTGTGTGTGTGTGTGTGTGTGTCTCCCTGTCCGCGGCCTAATGACGCTGTCTGCAGAGAGCGGAACACGGGAGGGAATTAGTCGTCATTGCATATCAAAGGCTGAGCCATTAGAGACGTAGGGTAGGGTCCTCCTAATGAGAGGGGGGTACTGGTTGTGCTGGTGTGTGTGTGTGTGTGTGTGTGTAGTGTCGGGGTCACAGTGTGTGCATACTTAAGACTTAAGACGCACACCTTCAAACGCAGCCTGATTTCCCCCCTGCTTTTTGGGGGGGGTGGGGGGGTGATGATCGCCAATGCTCGTCAACATCCAGCATAAGAGAGACCCGCAGCATTAATATATACATGTGTAGATGAACACGGTGTTGCCAGGGCCCCTCTGGCAGGCCTCGCCGTGCCTCTTCAGTGTGGCGCGGCGTGGGCAGAGGTGCCAGCAGGATGCCAGGGCTTTGTGCTACATCAACGCCAGCCGCACGGCGCACACAGCGTGGCCCCCGGGGCCACGGGAACTCGCCCACCTACACCTTCCAGCCATCCACCCCGCCATCCCCCCCGACGTGTTCACCTCGTCCTCTCTTTGCTCTTTATTTCTCGGCGTAGCCGTGTGTGTACGTATGTGTGTGTGTGTGTGTGTGTGTGTGTCTGTGCGTTCATGTAGGCTGATTGGCGATGCCCTCTGTGCCATCTGCAGCAACCCCCACACCCACCTCCCACCCTTCCCACTCATCACAAGGGTGGGCTTAACCATCTGTGTGCCAGTGTGTTCCCACAGTGAGAAAATGGGGACTTTGGAGAGGGGGGGGGGAGATGGGGGGGGGGGGTCGCCACAACAGACATCAAACCAGGGGGGGGGGGAGATGGGGGGGGGGGGGTCGCCACAACAGACATCAAACCAAGCGGCACGCCGTTCTGTACATTGAAGTAAGAATGAATAATAGCTCGATAAGGTGATGTACAGCTTTGTGAGACTATTCTCCTTTAAAGCGACGCAAAGGATGATGCATGGGGCACATATACATATATATATAGATACATATATACATACACACACATGCATGTATATATTTATCATTTCGGCTCGAAGCTGCAGTCCAGTGGGAGAGCAATAATGCAGCAGCTGAACAAGTGTCAACAAATCCACGAGCTGCAGCCTTACGAGAAGCCAGCGGAGAGAGGCGGGGGTCAAGGAGGCGGCGCCGGGGTCGTGTTCCCGGTGCAGGTACCGGGGTACACGGAATACAGAGCGAGGCCGTATTTGGATTGGGGGTTTAGTTAACGTAAGCACGGGTTGTATTGTTGAGGGATTCATGGTTGCACAAACACACGCATATACACTACCGTTCAAAAGTTTGGAGTCACTTAGAAATGTCTTTATTTTTCAAAGAAAAGCACTGTTTTTTCAATAAAGATAACATTAATCAAAAATACACACTATACATTGTTAATGTGGTAAATGACTATTCTAGGTGGAAACGTCTGGTTTCTAATGAAATATCTCCATAGGTGTATAGAGGCCCATTTCCATCAACTATCACTCCAGTGTTCTAATGGTACATTGTGTTTGCTAATCGCCTTAGAAGACTAATGTCTGATTAGAAAACCCTTGTGCAATTATGTTAGCACAGCTGAAAACAGTTATGCTGGTGATATAAGCTATACAACTGGCCTTCCTTTGAGCTTGAAGTTTGAAGAACAAAATTAATACTTCAAATATTAATCATTATTTCTAACCTTGTCAATGTCTTGACTATATTTTCTATTCAATTTTCAATTCATTTGATAAATAAAAGTGAGTTTTCATGGAAGACACGAAATTGTCTGGATGACCCCAAACTTTTGAACGGTTGTGTATAAAAGAAATAAAAGTGAGAATCTTTCACAGCGATCCTGTGTGATTCAGCTCGGTTTTACGCCGTAGATTAAACAACCGGATTGTGACCACGCTTTTGCTGCGTTGCCAAGCAAGCAACTCTTGTGAGTTTAGTTTGTGGTAGGAACAACAACAAAAAGACCAACTTATTCCGCGACAGTAGAGATGTGATTTGGGAGATGTTGGTCTTCTACGTAGCTCACATTGATTGAATTTGCAGCCTATTAAATTATCTTTAACCAAATTATTTTTCAAAATAACTTTAGACTTTAGTCTGACCGAGATGACCAGCGTGCACCTTTGTGCCCACGCACGCTAATATGATTCCTGGGAATAGCCTGCAGGGCGCCAGCGAACCTTTCCACTGGGAGCCCGGATGCTACACCAACTCTCTGTTGGTCCAACTCTTTTATTGGTACAGCATGGTCTCTCTCTCTCTCTCTCTCTTTCTCTCTCTCCTTCCTCATTTGGCTTTTTACAATAACCAGCAGTCACACGCTTATGAGACCACACATTTTATTTATAATATCCACACCCACCTGACCCGTTGTGAGGCCCAACCCACTAAAATACCCCGAGGTGTCCGCCCTAGGTTTATAGCTTCAATTTTGAAAAGTGGACTTGCCTATATCTTTTGACTTTGAACTGTTAAGATAGCGACTTCATAAGTTGTCTAACATGTATGAGTTTAGTTTCATTGTTCTGAAAATTGCGATTGTGTCTCAACGTATTTTGACAGTTACAAAGTAGATGAAAAAAAAAAAAGATCTCTGTGAAAACCGTGTTTTTAGTGTCTGTTTCGGCCTGTTTTGTCATTATTCATTCGGTAATATTGAGTTGCAGATTTGCCGAACAGTACTCATCATCAGTTACTCCTCGGTTATCTTCCCTGTGACGACAAACACTTTAGGATATACGAATATCCACAATGCAGTGCAACGTGACCCGCTGTCACCAGCATATGATCCCCACGTGTCCTGGAGATGATGGAGATGAAAGATGAACGTCAATGACTTCCCTGTCCGGTCCACAAGACCTCATGGTCACAGCTCCAGGTTCTTTGGTAAAGTGTCAGTTTAAAACACACACATACACACACACACACACACAGCAGTGGAAACAGTCCAAACCCTGATGAACATGAAGCGTGTGACGTGTCCCCTCAAGGTGTAAAAGTGACCCAATCTCATACACAGGTGTAAAAAGACTCAAGTGATTAATTTTAACTTATTATTAAATATATTAAAAAGTAAAAACGTACAGAATAGGTCTCATACATGCAGGGACATTATTTAAAGCAGCTCCTTCTTGCCTGTGGCGATGGTTCATGCTCTTGGTTCAGACTGTGGATGTTGGTTTCATGAAACCAAAGTATAAATGTGATATAAATAGCTTCCATAAAGAGGTGGTGAGCTGTGGTTTGGTAATGACGGCGTGTGGGTGCGGGCTTTATGCTGCTAAACGGTGGCTGCTGGCCTGAAAGATGTAAGAGGAGGAAGCGGGCCACATCTGGAGTGGCCACGGGCCAACTGGCTGGTCGCCTTCAATCTCAAGAAGCACTGTTTTTTGTCAATTTCTTTTATTCCTTCTGTTTTTTTGTGTTCCTCCAAATCCGTAACTATTTTTCCCTCTTCTTAAGTAACCGTGTTCCTTTGGCAGCCTTCTTCATGTCTCAAGTCGCGCTCCTCCCACCATCGAACGCGCACGGCTGCACACGTACAGAAATACTACGAACGCCTCCACGCATGTCCCCGTGCACTACCTGGCCTTCTGTAAACTACACACACACACACACACACACACACACACACGTCTGTGGCTATTGTTCTTTATCACACATGGACCAGAAGATGAGAAGGAGATGAAAAAAAAACTAAATAGGACAAAAAAACTCTTAAGTGTCAAACCTCACACCCAGTCTGCGCGGCGATAAGATTAGATTTATTTCTCCAGCTGTGACATAGAAAATGGAAGTGGATTATTTTGTATATAAAAAATTCAAAAAAGAAATGACAGAATTAAATTAAAACTAGTAGGCGTTATTGTTAAGCAAGGAACAGAGGGGGCTTAAATATATAGGCTCAGCATAGCCCTCAGGCAGTGGATAGCACAATCTCCTCTCCTCTTGTTCTCACCAATGGACTTAAAACACACACACACACGCACACACGCACACACACACACACACACACACACACACACACACACACACACACACATATAAACAGCCTTCCAGGACCACAAAGCCTGTGTAGAAAATCAGAAAATCATTTCCTCTCTTTCTCCCTCTCCCTCTCTCTTTTCTTCTGTTCTCTCTGTCATCCCCCTCCTCCCTCAGAGCAAGTCCACAGGGGGCTGCCTGGGCGCATCAATCCCGGGTTGAGCTGGCTCCTTGACGTGGAGGAACACAAAGTGCAGAGATTTGGTGCATAAACATGTGTGCTCTTTAATAAAAAGAAGATATATATTTATATATTTATATATAATAAAAATACAGCAAGAGGGGAGCGGTGCCAAACCCCTCATTCAGCCTCAGACCGAAGGAGGCAGCATCCTGACAGCTTTGAGGTGGAGGGAGACTGGAGGGGGAGATGAAGAGGTAGAGAGAACATCAGCTCCTGGGGATAAGAACAAAGCTCAGGGAGGCTCGGAGTGATAATCCGCTGTGTTTTCATATTTAAAGATGTTTTGCTGTTCTCCATCTCTGTGATATAATGAGAGCGGGAGGAAACTTTTAGTTACTTATGTAGGGGGAGGGGGGACAGGGGGATTATTCATCTACTGTCCTTGTGAGCAGGGAAATCAAACACCTTTTCAAGTCGCCTCCATCTCCCCCCCCCCCCCCCGCCCGCCCACTCAGTACGTGCACAACATAATTTACCATGAATATCCAGATTAATGTAATTGTTCAGTAAAGGTTTGACTTTTGCGCTTATGAGCACTGACATCCACCTGAACCCAAGGATGACCTGATTAGAGTTTGGAGGTCAAAGGTCAAGGTGACTGTGATCTCACACCACCTTTTGGGGGTTTTTTTGCTCAAGAAATTATTTTAACAATTGCATGAGCACTTATATGCTGAGGAAGCAACTGCATGTCCACAGCCTGGCGGAGTAGCAGCAGGGGGGTGGGGCTTCGAGAAGGGTTAATTATGACAATTCTCCTCAAATCTCTCATAGGATAGTGATGAAGACATTTTTCGACCGACATTGGATGTAAACTGCAACTTGACCGGTCGGTGGAGGCATACGTACATGCGTGTGACCCGTTCTCCACCCTGAGCCAATTTAAAACTTTGTCCGTTGCTTTGTATCTGACCATGAGGCAGCGGTCCCGACGTGTGAAGGATGCAAGGTGTCGGGATGGAGACGCTGATCGCTGCGTCCCGAGCTACTTGATGTTCTGTGGTGAGACCAGGCTGCAATTTGTGATCATATTTCAGTAGTTTTACCATTGCAGCCTTGTGTGATAACACTTTAGCTGGCTTATCTAAAGCTTCGATATTTTATTTGAAAAATAAAATGTCAGCAATAATCCCTCATTCTACAGGAAAACCATACAAGTGAGTCAAGTCAATCAGGAAGTTGCTCTATTACCGTTTTCCGGATGTTTAGAGGGGCATGTTTAATAAGTACAACGCAGTAACGTATCGTAGTGAAGCCAAATACAAACAGGAAGTTCATACAGACATACTCTCCTTCTAGTTGTCCATCACTTTGGAGCTCCACTTTATTCCATCATTTCACTGGGACTTGTTCTCAGGCTTTCTGCTCATCTAATGATCATCTTAACTCTCAGATTCTTTATACATGTAAACCATGTTCTGTGGTCCTTCATTTCTGCTGCCATTGCTTTACAACTTCACCCTTCCATCACCACGATGTGCGTCTCAGACATTGTAGGGCTCCGTCCCTATAAATCCATCTGATCAGTGGGGTGAACACCAAAAGCTTCTTATCAATCGGAATTATCATTCTTATCATTTTCACTCGAGTCCTATTGTTGTTGTTGTTGTCCTTCCCGAGCCAGACATTGCTCCCATGGATCAATGTGGGGTCCATCGACCAAGTCCATGTCCGTCCCCTTCTGCCATTCGTCCTCACTGGTTGGAACCAAAAGGATCTTTTCCTCCAGAAATGTTCCCATCCTTCTTTTTAGTCAGTCGCGGCATTTAGCGTGCCATTAGTGTGTGAATGAGTGTGTGTGAGTTTGTGGGCTCATGAATGCACAATTTATTTTGTGTCTGTGTGCGTTTCCAAGATGTCCGGACGTTTTTTTGGGGGGTTGGGAGGTAAATCATCCACTTTGTATTTATCTTCCCAGGCTAGTGATTCATTAACCCTGCCGTGACACAGACTCCCTTTCATTCACTTGTGGCTTTGTCCGCTGCAGCCTGCTCGCTCGCTCACAACAACACCGAAGATTACGAATAAATAAGTGACACCAGAAACAATCCGCGTTCCCTCAGCTGTAATTAACTCACTTGATGTTTCCAAGGAAAGGAGAGGAGGGAGAGAGGAAGAAAAAAAATATATCTGGCTAATTAGTAATGAGTTAAGAGTTACACAAAGAGTGCATATCGTTCATTAATTTTCCCCCCGCAGACGTCGTCGGTTGGAAGACGACTGCTTTGTTTACAGGGCAGCTCGCGGAGGGGGAAAGGTACCGACACACACACACACACACACACACTGCAGTTCAGATCCAGTAACCTTGAGCAGCGGCCGAGAAAAACTCTCCGGGTAGGACGAATGCGCCGGCGGATTTTACCGATGTCAGTCGGGTGAGACGGGGACAATAAATTGCACTCTCCGAAAACAACCCATAGTTCAGTGAGGGATAGCGGCTCAGTCACACTCATACCTGGACATCCCAAAAGAGTGAATCAGGGTGCATTCTGTCCGCCCATTTGGATGTGCACCTTTCTCATGCCCAGGAGGTGGAACAGACTCCAGATAGACTGACAGCTGTGGGGTGGGGGGAGGGGAGACGGTGGGAAAAGATCTGCCGCTCAGTGTAAATGAACGCACACATGTCTCCATCCATGTCAGCGCGAGTCGGTTCAAGTACCACAGGTTAGAAGGGGTGTGTGTGTGTGTGTGTGTGGGTGGGGATGAGAGCGGCTGAGCCCCCCGCCTGCACCGACAGGGCCCTGGCAGCTAGAGATAGCGGCTGTATCTTAATGGCTTCTGCCGCCTGCCACTCAGCCTTCAGACGAGGTCCTCCGCCTGCACGCGTCCCCCGACGATGAAGCCACTTCACAGGGGCTCGTGCCTGTCCACGCCGGCCTTACCTCTCTCCCCCTCTCCCAGGAAAGATGAGAGAGGGAGAGAGAGAGAGAAGAAAAGATGCCCGGGGTATTGATATATGAGCTCACCCTGAGGCTGAGATGAGCTGCGAGCGAGAGACTATGCTCAATTCTAAATTGTTGATCATATTGTGCTTTTGAAAATACTCTCGTCGGGTGTTACCTGGAAAATGTTATCTGATACTGTGTCAAAAGAAAAAGGTAACAGTAAGATATTCCAACTTTTTTTTTTTTTAGAAACCCATTTTATCCCTCATAAGGCATTTTGTTTTTTTTGGGGCATTTGCCGACTGAAAGAAGGCGTAGCTTCAGACACCGGTCACGTTTTCCATCTGGCTTTCTTTCCACTGTTGTGTCTCGGTGTCACTAATGTATTAATGCTGGCACAACTCAGCGGCGCCGGGTGCCAGAGTTATAACTGTCAGGTTCTACTCAGTCCACTGTTCATCCCACTGGCAGATCATGCCGAAGGGGAGCAGCGTGGATTCTGAAGGATTCTGCGCAAAACAATGGATTGTGCTAAGTTTTAAAGTGTCGAGTCGTCAGTTTTGAGTCTCCCGAGAACATCCCCACAATCAGTTATTTCAGCAGGTGACCACGGGGACTTGTTGGCCGTTTCCAAGGTCAAGAATAGACCTCAGCCTTAGAGTTCTAGGGATGCTCAGAGTAACGGAGCATTTTGACATCATGAATGAGGTCAGTGTGTGCATAAGGCAATGACCACACGGCTAAAGTAGGGGAAACATTGTTGTGTCTGGGATAAAAGAAAAACTTGATCCGTGACCAAAAACTCTCACACACACACCCATCCGCACCTTGATATGCAGCTGTGTCTGTTGAACGCCGTGGAATCACTTTTCTTCTTTTTTTTGTCGCCCAAACGACTCGAAACTGCAGTTTAGGACATAAAGGACTCTCTCTACTGGGGTTGAACATCACCATTGGTCGGCAATCGTGCGCCGCAGCGACAAACAGTATCGGGCTGATTCCTCAGGTTCTGAATAATAAGTCAACATCCACCAGTCATCGCCGATCATTGTCGAACATTTTCAACCTCGCAGTGAATGACTATACGATTTGAAATTGCGTCGAAATTCCGGCCGCTCCGTCGCAGAATTTAGATTCACGGCGTCGCAGCAGTCTCGACCGCCCTGATTTAAATGTGAACTGTCGTTCTGTCGATGTGAACTCGCTCTCTTGGGTCCATAACTACTGATTTGGCACATTGTGTCCGATGTGTGTGTCCCCTAATTTGCATAATGTGTTGCGTGATACTTTGTGAACATGTGTGGCTTATGATGACATGTGAGACTATAAGTGTGTGTGTGTGTGTCTTCAGCCTTTGGGATTGTTTACTGCCGGTCTCTCTCTAACCCCTGCACATGGTCGGCCCCTAATGCACTACAGCTGTTAGGGTCCCGACACAGGGGCCTCCCATCAACGGTTTCATTGTAATGGACTGTGTGTGTGTGTGTGTGTGTGTGTGTGTGTGTGCCTGCGTGTACACACATGCTTTCTTCTCCGCAGGTTTTTTTTCCTGTGTTCCTGAATGACCGTGTGTTTCATCGAACTTGTGTGTGTGTGTGTTTTTTACCGTTCCTTCTGGGTATTTTTTTTGCTCCCGTCTCTCTCTGTCATAGCACGTTTTATCGTAGAGTGTGTGTGTGTGTGTGTGTGTGTGCGCGTGTGTGTGTTGCATATCCTGTCCTTATACTAGCAGCTTTGTGTCACCTCCCTCTCGTCCTACTAAAAACACAGCTTGTGTTGAAGACCCTACGTCTCACTCCACAGGCCCCTTTTGTTTCCAGCCCAGGTGAAACAGTTTCTTTTCACTCTCCTCTCCGAGCACAATGCACTCCGGTGGCCTTGTTCATTCATATTACTCAGCGACATGTTTTTATACTGCCGATGATGGCTGGCAGTGGCCGTGTCTGCTATATTATCCATATTTATCTATATACATACATGCAAACTTGTCACCTTTCGGTGAAATTCACCTTTTTGAACTCAAAATAGGTCATCCACGTGAATCGTGGAGATCCGAAGAGTTTTTTTGGGGGGGGGGGTCACCTGGCCCGCTGCCGTTGAGATTGCAGTGAGACGTGGAGAAAAGTGTGAAGTGGTGCTCTTCGCAATAAAACATCTTTGATGGGACGTGTCGTGTCTCGGCCAATCAGCGTTCAGATGTCCACAGCGTTTGGGGGTTCAGGTTAGCTTGAATGTTAGCCCGCTACATCTACTCCTGTCACGCTGCACGGTGTAGCGATGCTAACAAAGTACCGTACGGTAAACACGATGTGATTTAGCATATTTTTAGTATCGATACTTCATTAAGAGAGCGATCAGAGCGCACGCGCTGCTCCGTGTCGAGCTGTCTGCGCACACTGCGCTGCGCAGCTCACAGCGAGAGAAGTGGCGCAGCTTTAGAGACTTCGGCTTAAAAAATAAAAAGATGCCAGAAGTGAAATGTTTCAGTCTGTAAAGTTCTGTAACTCTCCAGCTGCTCATCCTGATGAACTGTGGATCATCTGGTCAGAGACTAACGGCCTCATAGTGTATAATCAATGCTATGATGGAACCATGTAGTTTCATTCATATCCTGCTGTATTAAGACTAATATTACTGTCATTTGTTAAGTTGAAAAAGTTGGTAAAAAGTGAACCATACAGATGTTTTATTTATTACTATTATAGATAAATATACCAGTCTCGTAATTATGGTACCATATTGTTTGTATGGTGTATTGAATTCTGGTATCGGGTATCATGATATTTATGGCAGGTATGTAATATGTATAGAAGTTATAATATGAGTATCGTGACAAACAGGTAGAGACAGAACAGATTCAGGGAGAAGTCCATGAGGACTGTTCAGGCAACAAAAAAGGAGTTGGTTCATGAATGACTTTAACCATATTATATATAATGACAATGTATATTTGTTATTACTATCATTATAGGGCTGAGTCAGAGCGGAGAACCTTTTGTTCTTAAACTGTTTATTATCATTATTTAGATTTGTGGTCAGAACAATAAAATGACTGTAGTTGTGGTTCTAAAAGCTTTGAGGCTTCAAACAACGTGGATGTGGTGTGGTGACAACAAAACAAAAAAAGTCACCTGCACCCCCCCCCCCCCGTTGTCACCTTTTTCACCCCTCATGAGTTTGCAGGTATGATTATAGTCAGGTCGGAATGAACCGCCTTAGTTTGCGGCAGTTCTGTTCAGTTCTGTTTTAGGACTAGGTTTTACAATCCCTGATTGATGGATTTGCACTTTTGCGGCAAAGTAATGTCTGACGGGAGAGCCGAACCCGTTGTGCGATGGTAATCATGGTAAACATCCATTGAACACATGACGGGGGGAAAGGCTCAGTCTCATTCTCTCAGCTGGCGTTTCAAGGGTTGTGCTTAGGTCAGCGCCGATTGATGCAAAGTCCGCCGCATAATGGCGAAATTTAGTTTCTATTATGCACAAATGAGGTCATCATTTGTTTTGCAGCTGTTTACAGGGTCAAGGAGAGATGCCGGGTCCAATCGGGTACCAATTTAGTTGGGGAATGCGATTCGATTTAGTCCTCCCAGAGTATTCTCTCCATTTGACTATGAATTCAATTAGGAAAGTAGAAAACTATAATGCCACTGATTGCTGTTGACATATTCATATTGCTGTCTTCTAGTGAGCAGTGGATGTGTGTGTGTGTGTGTACATAGTCCTATAAACTCTGTCTGATGAACGGTTGACACCAAGAAGTGTGGATGTATTTCTGAGAGAGTTAGAGGGATAGAGAGAGTTAAGAATGAGAGGTAGAACGTTTTAGAGTTAGAGGAGGTTAGAAACAGAGAGAGTTTTAGTGTTAGAGAGAGTTAGAAAGAGAGTTAGAGTGAGTGAGAGTTTTAGAGTTAGAGAGAGAGAGTTAGATGGAGAGTTTTAGAGTGAGAGAGAGAGTTAGACAGTTTTAGATTGAGAGTATTGGAGAGTTAGAGAGAGTGAGAGTTTTAGAGTGAGAGATCAAAGGTTTTAGAGTTAAAGAGAGAGTTAGACAGAGCATTTTAGAGTGAGAGAAAGAGTTAGAAAGAGAGCTTGAGAGAGAGTTTCAAAGAAAGAGGTAAAGAGCATTTTAGAGTGAGAGATAGTTTTAGAGTGAGAGAGAGTTTTAGAGTGACAGAGAGTTAGAAAGAGAGGTAGAGAGAGTTTCAGAGAAAGAGAGATAGTTACAGAGAGCATTTTGGAGTTAGAGAGAGAGAGTTTTAGATTTAGACAGAGATAGTTTAGATTGAGTGAGAGAGAGAAAGAGAGATGTTTTCCCACCTTAACAATCAGATGTTGATACTGTTCCACTACCTGTTGCTTTCTCAGGTATCAAACACACACAGCACGCTCAATGGTCCAACAATATAAACGTACGTCTCCATCCTCTCAACCATCTATACTCTGTGAGGATTGGCAGGTCTGTGAACGGTGAAGACAACAAATGCCAGATGACAGATATAATGTCCTCAGAAACAACAACTGGCGCTGATAACGTCTGATTGATGGCCCGGGGGAGAGTTCATTTCCATGGGATGATGTGTTCGAGGACCTCTACGCTAAACTAAAAGTCCTGAAAGCGCTAAAGGACAAAATGACAATTACCCATCTGTGAACGAGGATAGTGTGATTCACCGGAAAGCTCCGGAACAATCACTAAATATATGGTGGGATGGTTTTGTCCACGAAAAGTTTCTAATTTAGTAAATACTTCTAAACACTGTACTTGTGTATATATTCATGCTGTTTGTGTCTGTGTGTGTGGGCGTGTGACACCATACAGTAGGTGTGTGTGCTTGTCGACAGTAGGTGCAGCGACAGCGGCTCGATTTCTCTCCTCCTTCCCCTAAATGTGTGTATGTGTTTTCGTGTGTGCGTGTCTGAGTCTGAGTGTGTGTCTTAAAGTATCACAGAAGTGGCAGTCTGTCAGCTCTGCTTCTCTCTGCGCTCTCGGAACAATAGCTGGAGTGGCCGTACGTGTGACACGTAGACCACACACCCCTAATAGTGACTGACAGCACAATGGACGACACGCATGCACTCTCTCTAAAACACACAAACACGCACACACACACACACACACACACAGAGCCTGTACTGTACGTACACCTGAGGACACAATGTGAGCGTGTGATTGGTGAGCGTATCAGCCACTGTGTGTGTGTGTGTGTTTGCCCATGCATGTGAGATGCAACATTCATTTATTTTTAAATATAGCAGAAAGGCTGGTCCTCACTTCCAATGTGAATTTACTCAGTCCTCAGTCCAATGCCCATACGGGGATGTGTGTGTGTGTGTGTGTGTGTGTGTGTGTGTGTGTGTGTGTGTGTGTGTGTGTGTTTGTGTGTGTGTGCTTGCCCATGCATGTGAGATTGGGCATATGTTCTGTTGGAAGTGTTCAGCTGTCCTTTCGTAAAAAAACGTTTCCAACGTCGCAGAATCAAATGTCTGCCTCTCACTGTAACAAAGGGACAGAAAGAGAATTTTATGTTAAAACATTCAAATTGCATCTTGTCCATCTTTATTTATTTTTTTACGGTGGCCATGGAGAAGAAGGACAAAAGAAGATCCTCGTTGCCCGGATGATGTGCATCGCACCTGAATGCCTCGTCCTTGTCATTGTTCTGCATTAATACTGAAAGGCATAGAAACAAAATTCATATGAACATTCTATTCAAACTCTTAGCCACGCGTATTAGAATAAGTGCATTTAAAGACACGAGTGGGTAGAAAATGAATTTCTATTGGCTAACAATGAGGCCTTTTTAATAGCCAGTAGGTTTTTCTATATTTCTTTCAACGTTATTTTCCCGATCATAACGACAATCGCGGTAATAACACGTCGACGCACACATAGAAATGTGTTTAACCCCTCAGGACGAGTTAACCAATTCAGCGCGAGTGAGCGCAAAGCATTTCAAATATGTGGTAACGTGCGGCCCTACTGTACGTCGGGCTGCAACACTGCGTCCATAGTGCTTCAGTCATACAATAACTGCTTTTTTTATTATTTTTTTATGTGTGATGGCCGTCGCCCCGATCATTTGAGATAAATATCCATCCGTATTTTTTTAATTTTATATATATATTTATTTATTTGGATTTTACAAATAAACAAGACAGGACTTTAAGGATACAATACAAAGGGAAAGGAGAAATAAAAAGGTAAAGAACAACAAAATTATTAGAAAAAACACAACAAATACCACATTGCCACATTTACACTCTGACATAAGTAAATCTTTAAGGTTACATCATCCATCCGTATTTTAATGCAGGGTTCATGCCGGTTCAGAGAAATACACACAGCCGTTTTCATGATTACGTCTCGAAAAGGTGACTTTAAGAAGGACAAAATAAGAGGCGATAACGTGAGGAGGTATTAAACCTCGTTAGTGTGAACATCCAATGAGAGAATCATCTTGCTGTAGCAAGAAACTACAATAATGACCAATGCAACAAAAGTACACATTCTTCTTCTAATAGATCCACCAAGACGTTTGTGGCCCAATAAGAGCGATTAAAATGACAACAACAGTCTTAAAAGCTGCTGTGCGTGTGCACGTGTTCCACATAGTTCACTGTGGTTCACCTCCTATTGATTCATACCCTGCCTGTTGCTTAATGAAGGATATGTACCGGCTTGCTGTGGTCTTATCACCCTGAATTGTGTCTGCATGATCTCTGACTGTTGAGTGTGTGTGAAAACCACGGGTGTGTGTGTGTGTGTGTGTGTGTGTGTGTGTGTGTGGGGAAGAGATGGACTTGAGGAAGGGGTAGCACTGCTGTGCACTCGGAGTGATGAGCCCTATGGTCAAATAGCCCCTCCCCTTTGCTTACACACACACACAAACACACACTGAGTGAGCGACAGATGAACAGGCTCTGCTGCTGGCCCTTTAAGAGCTGAGCCTAGATCTCACAGCTTACAGCGAGGGAGGGAGAAGAGGAGGGACAGAGGCAGTGAGTGAGAGAGAGAGAGAGAGAGAGTGAGGGAGGGTGTAAGGTTGAAAGTGTGTGAGTAGAGAGACAGAGAGGAACACACAGAGAGAGAGAGCGAGAGAGAGAGAGAGAGAATAGGCAGTGTGTGTGAGAGAGGTTGAAGGATCACTTTTATCCCGTCTTGTTTTTGGAGACTTACCTTGTTCATCTGAGCATTGTGGGACTGTTTTATGTTGTTGTTGACAAGAGTGACGGACCCTCACTCCAGCATGCTCACTGAGCCTGAGCTACCTCAGGAGTGTAACAGGTACGTGACGCTTTCTCACACACACACACGCACGCACACACACACACACACGCAGCACAAAAAACATACACATGTTCACGTAGGGAATGACAGAGAGAGAGGACAGAGAGTAGAGAGGCATGTGTGTGGAGAGAAGACTCAGTCTCTCCTCTGTGTGAGTGTGTTTTTGTGTGTGTGTGTGTGTGTGTGAAACATGTGAAATGTCTCAGCGAGTCGGCTGAGTTTGAGGCTGGGGAGTGTGTGCGTGTGTGACAGAGGCAGAGACAGAAGGATAGTTGATGATTGACTCCTATTCTTTTGGAAAAGATACCATACGCATTACATAAACGTGTGTGTGTGTGTTTGTGTGTGTGTGCGTGTGTTTCATATGTTGTTTTTTTCTTCCCCCAGAAGTAACACAATCGTCCCACTTTACCTCCTCTGTCCCACCTCCCTGACGAGAGTTGTGTTCATTCAATTCAATACCTCCATAGACAAACGGTGTGTGTGTGAGAGTGTGTGTGTGAGCGTGTGTGTGAAGAGAGAAAAGAGAGGCACTTTTCAAAGAGTTTGTTTCAAAGTCAGGATGTAAGATCCCCCTCTCATCTCCACTTCTCACCACAACTTGTGTTTACTTCTGCTTTCCCCTATCAGCTCTTTAAACGTCTCCGTGTGCGAGCAGCATTCAACAAGTCACAATTATGTAAAGAAATGTCTTTATTTCTAGACCCTCGGAAAACAAAACCCCAAATGAAAGACTTCTCCAATCCCAATTGGAGATGCTTACACCCTCCTGCTCAGCGGCGTCTTTTGAAATTGACTTATTTTGCAATTTATTTTTTCCACTTAATCCAAATTCAATACATGCAAACCCACAGTAATCCTATTGTCAATCTCCATGGTGGTGTGTGTGTGTTGTTGTTGTTGTGGTGGTGGTGTTTTTGTCTTCTTCTTGCCTCATGCTCATGTTAATCTCAGCGTGGCCCTCTGATGTCGGTGCGGGCCTGCTGCGTGTCGGGGTGCTAACCCTTTGCCCTCTCGCCGACACTGTCAACACAAGTGGCTTTTGCCGGTGGAATAATGGCCGTTTGATGCTAATGCTGCGAGAGACAGATTATGTTATAATACCCGACGTTTTAATAACGAACACACAGACACTTCCCGTGCGCGCCTCTCTCTGCCGTCTCCTGCTTGACTTTTTATTGCGTTAAAGTAGCGCTCTGGCCCCAGATGAAACTAATCTTTTGTTCCCGAGATAAACTGGGGTTGCTGGTGGGGTGTTCAGGGGCCGCCTTTTGAATTAAGAACACATTTAGACGTAGAATAAAAACGACAAACATGTTTTTAATAAACCGTTCAATCCGGCAAAGTGGTTAAGGAGAAGAAAAAAAAGATAACAACAGCTTGTAGGAATTAATAAATTTAAAGGATTACACCCAAAAGCAGAATGTATGGAGATAAATGCAGGGATTACAATGATTTAGGAGGAGAGTGCTTAAAACTCCTGCTTTCCAGTAATGCACTCCATCACTGGCTCTGGCCGTGTGTGTGTGTGTATGTGTGTGAACAAGAGAGGGGTATCTTCCTTTTCCGTGCGCGTGCGCGTGTGTGTGTGTGTGTGTGTCGAGCACTAGTCTCTCTGCGGAGTGTGTGTGAGTCGCCAGTGTGTGTGCTCTCCAGCCTCGGTGGTCGCGATGCTTTCGGTTCCTGCGTTTCTGTAAGTCTCCGCTCGCCTCCTTCACCCCGTGCTTTTCTTTCTCATCCTGCCGCCCTCTCTCACTTCATCCTCTCCTTCTACTTCCACTTGTTTCCACTTTTTCTTTCTCTCCTCCTCCTTCTTCTTTTCATCTTTCCCTTATTTGCATTATTGTCCCCCAAAAATTCCGCGGGGTTTTAAATTGGAAATAGCCGAGGAAGATGAGTTTGTGTGAGTTCTTCAGAGAGGTTGTGTCTAAACAGAGGTGAGACGTCACAAGTGACCCGTTCATGTTTCCTGCATGTGAGTTACCCTTTGAAGTAACTCACACATATGTATTTAAAATTCTCTTTTTTTTTCAAGCCAACAAAAAGTCTTGTGTTTTTAAAAATATTTCTAGCTGTTTGAAACTCACCTCCTGCTTTGCCACAGCGTCAACATTAGTTATAACATTTCAACGTTTATATTTTATATTACAATTATGTCTTTTTATGGTTCCAACCGTTCTTATGCTTTCTACGAGCGAGCGGACGGACGCAGTTTCTCAATTTTACAGCCGGACCTGAAAAATACTGGAAGCAGATTTGCCTTTGCTAACACGGCCTCATCTGTTCGCTCAAACAGAAACAGAAAAAAACACATACACACACACAGAAAAGGAAGCCAAAGCAACTAAAGCTCAGTCGAGAGACTTCAGAGGGAGATGGAGGATGGAGAGAGACGAAGGGGGCGATGCGGTCAAAGTGACACATTCCTCCCCGATGAGAAGGAGCAGGAGAAGGAGCAGGGTTACAGGGAAGTGCCAGAGATTAAGAGGGGGTGGGCGGTGGGGGTGTTGAGGAGGGGAGGAGAGGAAGAGGTCTCTGTCGTTGTGGTGTTAAGGCAGTGGTGGATTTTCACACCCCTCCATTTGTCCCCCTGGTTTATTGGGGTGTCTTTGTGTGTGTGTGTGCGTTTTGTGTGTGTGTGTTTGCGTGCGTGCCACTGGTTGTGTCAACACTTTGAGCGGTTTTAAGCAGGACCCGCTCACATCCAATCTGACGTTACTCGCACTCAGCACTGAGCACGGTGTCAGCAGGCTGAAGGATTTCATCTGATTCCTCTGAGTCAGAACGCTTTTTATTTTATTACTATTCGTGAATCAGATTTATATTTCCACAGCGGTGGGAAGTAAATAAGTACATTAAGTCAAGTACGGCACTTTAGTTTGATTTTAAATGTATTTAGTTTTGTCGTTTTTCCACCCACTGCTCGACTAAATATTGCATTTGTTTACTTTTACAAAGATAATACTGCAATTGTTACTTTAAAGATTTTAAATGCAAAGCAATTTTTCAAGTTTCCAATTATGAAGTATCAATTTAGATCAAAGCACTCATCAATATTAAAGTATTTAAAATGTGCTCTACATGAATCACCGAAAACAGTAATATGACACTTACACTTTAACGCACACGTGATTATTATAAATTATTATAATAATAACTCATTCTGCATGAGGAACACCTTTCATTTTAAAACGTTGATTATATATATTATATGTGCTGAAGACATTTCAAAGCCGGAGTTTGACTTTTTACAATGTGCTTAATCTCTTTTATTTGTATTTATTTGAATAATCATTGAGTTTTTATTTTGGGAGTCATGGCAGTTTTATTTTTCCTAAGAGAACGAAACGTGTTGCTCCTGATGATAAAATCTTGTTTCCAATTGAAGTGAGCAGTGTGAGTGTCTCTGTACCTCATTTAAAAGGGCCAGATTAAAGTGGTGTGTGTGTTTGAGGACAGGGAGTGTGTGTGTACGTGTGCGTCTTTGTATGTGTGTGTGTGTGTGTGTGTGTGTGTGAGAGAGAGAGAGAGAGAGAGAGAGAGAGGGAGGAAGCTAGTAGAGTAATTGAGTGGAGTGTCCGTGCTTTGCAAACTAATGCTCCATTCTGCCCCTCTCTTCCCCTGTGGCCCTGTCCCGGCCTCCCTTTCTCTCCCTCCCTCTCTCTCTCCCTCCCTCTCTCTCCCTCCACCACCACCACCTCGGACTGGGGGCCATTGTCTGGGCCATATTGTCTGTCCCCAGAGAGCCTTGATAACCGTGTCTCCATCCACGGAGCGAGGGGGGGGCATAGAGAAAGAAAGGGAAAGAAAGAACGACAGACAGAAAAATACCAGAGGAGAATGCTAAAGCCTCCCCCCCCCCCCTCCACTTCCTCCCCTCTCTCAGCACACTCCCACCCTCCCCCTTCGCCCCTGCGACTCTCTCCCACCGCGGTGCGATCAGCTGAACCTCTCTGATAGCCAATGGAAGAAAGGGAGGGGGGGGGGGATTTGGCTGAATTTGTTGTTGTTGTTTATGGATGGGGGAGGAGGAGCGGGTGTGTACGGGATGAAGGGGTGAGGGCGATGGAGTCTTAGACGGGACGGACTGGGAAAGGGAGAGTGTGTCTGCGGCGGTGGAAAAAACGCAGACAGAGGTGTCCCTCCAGGCTCGCTCGAGTCTGGTCGTATGACATGAGGTCACAGGGTAGGGGTCAAAGGTCAGGTGGAGGGATTGCATCGTCAACAGAGTAGGAAAACTCCAGCGGCGTGTGTGTGTGTGTGTGTGTGTGTGTGTATATATCCAGGATTCACACTTCACAACCATCCATCAATTTAGGTATCTTTGTTTTACACTAATCTCACTCTGTCTTTTCTCTCATAAACACACACACACACACACACACACACACAGACTCACACCATTTACCATCCGCCCCAATCTACAAAAGGAGACTGTGTTAGAGGCTTGGAGCTCCATTCCAGTGTGCCACAATGAAACCTCTGTCTTTCCAGGTAGAGAGAGAGAGAGAGAGAGAGAGAGAGAGAGAGAGAGAGAGAGAGAGAGAGAGAGAGAGAGAGAGAGAGAGAGACAAGGCAAGGCCCGGGGGTGGCAGAGGAAAAAGGAGGAGACCATTTGAGCCGAGGTGGGAGAGTTTCAAAGTGCAGGGCGAAAAACGGAGGCCAGCTGGGAGTGTGTGTGTGTGTGTGTGTGTGTGTGTGTGTGTGTGTGTGTGTGTGTGTGTGTGTGTGTGTGTGTGTGTGTGTGTGTGTGTGTGTGTGTGTGTGTGTGTGTGTGTGTGTGTGTGTGTGTGTGTGTGTGTGTGTGTGTGTGGTTTACAGGGGCAGGCCAAGTCACTGACAGTGAGACAAATGTTGTGACTCCGTTATGGATTGCTTAACAAATAGCGTCCTGGCGCAACAATGGAAAAACACTGTCCCTCGCTCAATAAACATTATGCAGCGTCTCCCCCTCGCAAAACACCGGGGGAGCGGGGCCGCCGTCCACCGGATGCACTTCTCCTCTCTCCATCTGTCTCGCTTCAACCTCCCCCTCTCCCACCTCCCCCTCCTCTCTCTCCCACTGCCCTTCTGCCTCTCTCCTCCCTTCTTCTACGGCGACACTCCGGATTTTCCCACGAGCCGTTTTCAGTAAAACCGATGACGACAAAGCCCCCGAAAGTTTATAGATGGACGGACGAGCAAAGCAAACTTTCTTCCCTCTTCCTCCCTCCCTCCCTCCCTCCCTCCCTCCATCACTTATCCTTTCTGTCGTTCAAAAATGTCAGCGGCGATCACGTCGTCTGGTGACTCAGTGTAAAGACATAACATCTTTTAAAAGAAGGGAAAAATAGCCGAAAACATGACAAGGAAAGTATGCGCAGCGATGCCTTGCTGGTGACTAAAGCTCTGGATGGAGAGAGAGAGAGGGAGAGAGAAAGAGGGAGAGAAAGAGGGAGAGAGGGAGTTAGCCCACATCTTTTGCGTCCACTCCCCATTTGCTTTCTTTACACACACACACACAACACATGAATGTCTTTCCAGTGTGTGTCTGTGTGTGTGTGTGTGTGATTAACAGCGGTGACATTAGGTTGTGTGTTATTGCCTTTTGTGGTGAAAATGGACAGGAAACAGGGTTTGGGCTGTTAGGGCACCTCACAGAGGATGCCTTGTGTGCGTGATGCTGAGTGTGTGTCTGCGCCTTTTTGTGTGTGTGTGTGTGTCAGGGTGGGTCTGTGTGTACATGACTGTGTGGTTATTCTACAGGCAGGAGCTGTGTTCACATTCTCTGAGCGCACACCGTTTACAGTGGGGAAAGTCATCAGGGAAAAGCCAGCGTTCAGCAGGCGGAACGTGTTCGCTTTACGGCGGTGCGGTCACACTTCAGGTCCAGACATCTTATAAAAACAGAGGCTTGCACTTTCTTTATTTTTGGGCGGGGGGACACACTGAGGGAAAAGGTACCATTATTGTGCACCTCTTCCAGGGCTTCCCTCTCTCCGCCTGTCCCCCTCCATCTCAGCCTTTCCTCTGCGTTGCCGCCCCGCTCTTCCCACTGTTCAAAAGGACAGCCTATAAATAGATATTAGGCAATATCCTTAAGAGTCTGCACAGGGGGGGAAGAGGGGGAGGGAGGGAGGGAGGGAGGGGAGTGATGGAGCGACATTCTTACAAACAGCTGATTGTGTAAAGAGGGAACAGTGAGTAAGACAACACCGGAGAGAGGGAGAGAGTGAAAGAGCAGGAGGACGGAGCGCGATGTTAAAATAAGTTCAAGAGAGTGTGACGGAGGGATGGAGACGGAAAGAGACGGAGTTTTGAAAGCTGATACAAGGAAATGTAGCAAGAGGGAGAGAGAGAGAGAGAGAGAGAGAGAGAGAGAGAGAAAGCGATCGCAATAAAGCGAGTGTTAGCGCGACGCGGGGGGAAACATTAGTTTAACTTCCCGCCCGAGGTGCCGTACGGAGGGAGACGTGGCGGCCGGCTCCTCGGAGGCAAAGCGCCCGGGTGCCTTACCTGGAAGGCGTGATGTGCCCTTCTACTCCCTCAGAGAACCATTTCAAAGACAGCTCGCATCTCCACTCACAGTCGCCTGAGTGACAGGCGGGCTCTTCTTAGCAGTCACAAGAAAACAACAACAAAGAACAACAACACAAATGTCACTTTGACTCCGGACAGCAGTTTGGAATCAAATCATATTCTCATATTCTCATATTCTAACTGCAGATGATGGATTTGACTGAATCTTGAAATCATGAGTGGTAATTTAAAGCGGGGCTGAGCGCGCACACACACACACACACACACACACACATACACAGATACACACACAGACATAGAAGCTCACACACACACTTATAACTGTGGAATTCTCCAGAGGAGCTCCCACACTCCCTGGAAGCTTGTTCTGAGCAGAGGAGTTAACGAGAGCAGTTAGCACCGTGTGTGTGTGTGTGGGTGTGCGTGTGCGTGTGCGCTTTGTCTTTTTTCTCTCACTCTTTAATGAAGCTGAAATCAATCCTTTGCCCCCATTTATTTATTTCGGTGCGTTCTTCATCCGCTTCCTGTGCGTGTGAGCGTCCTCCGTATCGGCGTGCAGCTGCCGACGTGAAATGGCTGCGTGCCGATCACAGTAAGCCGAGGCCAGGAGACGGTTAACCGCCGGTCCGCGGCGATTATTCGGCCCGTTAATGGACCCACGCCGCTGTCCGATTAGTGACTTAGCGGCGGTGGACATATGTGATATGAGAGGGACTTAACTGAGGAGCCGCTAATCATCAAAAAGCCAAGAGGAAGTGGCGCTCTAATCTCAGTTTAGCGCTCTCACCGTGTGCACGGTTGCATGTATCTGTGTGCGTGTGCGTGTATGTGTGTGTGTGTGTGGTTCATGTAATAAGAGTTTGGTTGGCATAAGAGACAAACGGCACTTTAGAAATGGCTTTCTTTAGATTTAACTTCCTTTTTTTTTAGGCCCTGCAGCACGTGCATATGTGTTATTGACGTTGCTGGATGGTTGGGGGGGGGGGGGGGGGGGCTTATGACCTGGGCTACGATGAAATGTACCTCCTCTACAGGGAACTCCATCTTTTTTTTTTCATTTTCATTTCTTTCATCCACCTCACGTCCAGGTCTCCGGCGGCGCGACAGCCACGCCAAACTTTAAATGAAGTAGCCGGCGTAACGTGCACACCCGCCGTGCCCAATTGTGTCGTAATTCGACTTCAAAGGTCGAACAGGAGAGGGGAAAGAGAGAGAGAGAGAGAGAGGGATTTCTTCTTCTTTTTTTTATAGCCGGAGAGGAGACGTGAACGGCCTCCCCATTTACAGGCACCCACCTCTGAGGAAGTAGTAGCAGAGGACGGGGAGGGGGAGGAGGGGTGCGAAGAAGAAGAAGAAGAGCAAAAGAAGGGGGGAGAAACAACAGCATAAGGCATGATGACACGTTGTCCTCTCTTTTCCAAAGAGAGAAGAGTTCTCTCTGAGATGCGCGTTGTTTTCTAGAGTCAAAGAAACTCAAATCCTCCGGCGCGCGTCAACGTTTCTGCGGCGGCCCCCGAGCCAAAGGGCAACGCCTGTGAGGTGAGAGGCTCCAAAGCTGACCCCGGGTCAGTTCATTGGGGTTACGGCCAGGAGGTGGTGTGCACAGGACACAAGGGGATGTGTGTGTGTGTGTGTGTGTGTGTGAGTGCGTCTGAAACAAAAGGCCCCAGTGTGAGAGAGTGAAAGGAGGTAAAGTAAACAGGCAGTGATGAAGACAGACCTGCAGTGTTCGGGCCTCTGTTCTATGTATGCACACGTGTGTGTGTGTGTGTGTGTAGTTTGTACAGCTGGGCCTGCCCCTCATATAGAAAACAGGCTCACACACACACTTCTTTCTCCTTCGCCCTTTTATCAGCAGTATCATAAATGTCATCACGAGGCGATCGCGGCGTTAATCTGAATTGGATTTGGCGATAGCGAGTTTTATCTCTTCTTTTGTCTGGAACAAATAGGAAATCTTTTTTTACGGGTCTCACTTTTTGCTGAGCAAGCCCACGAGATACAGTGTCCAGGAGAGAGGGATAGAGACGAGGCCTGCGCGTGTCTCCGGTACACACTGTGCTGCGCTCAGAGTCCGGGGTGTAACTTGTAAAGCATCATCATGAGTGTGAGGGTTGGACTGAGGGAGAGTGTAGCTTTGCACCACTTGATTTAAGAGACACAGTTGTATATTTATATAAGTACTTATGTCCCTTCATAACGTGAATGTATTCGATTTTCGGTGAGTTCTATGAATAATGCAGGCAAATTTACTCCAAAAACGATTATTACGTTTTTTTGTTATTTTGCACGCCATCACTGGAGGGGAGTTTATTTGATATTGCCCCCCGCCCCCACGTGATAACGCCACGCGCCCCCAGCGAGCAGCACTCGATGCTGTTTGCCTCTCCACTGTCACGAGGTAAATAAGCAGTGAATTAGCGGCGGCTGCTCCGAGGAACAACGCCAGATGTCGAGTCCAGAGGAAATCCACGAGAGTCAAGAGAGTAATCAGTTTACCGGAGAGGGGGATGACTGGGAGAGAGGGGGAAGACTGGGGGGGAGGGGGATGACTGGGAGAGAGGGATGACTGGGAGAGAGGGGAGACTGGGAGAGAGGGATGACTGGGAGCGAGGGGAGACTGGGAGAGAGGGGGGAGACTGGGAGAGAGGGGGATGACTGGGAGAGGGGAAGACTGGGAGAGAGGGGATGACTGGGAGAGAGGGGCAAGACTGGGAGAGAGGGGGATGACTGGGAGAGAGGGGGAAGACTGGGAGAGAGGGGGAAGTCTGGGAGAGAGGGGAAGACTGGGAGAGAGGGGATGACTGGGAGAGAGGGGAAGACTGGGAGAGAGGGGATGACTGGGAGAGAGGGATGACTGGGAGCGAGGGGAGACTGGGAGAGAGGGGATGACTGGGAGAGAGGGATGACTGGGAGAGAGGGGGGAGACTGGGAGAGAGGGGGATGACTGGGAGAGAGGGGGGAGACTGGGAGAGAGGGGGGAGACTGGGAGAGAGGGGGAGACTGGGAGAGAGGGGGATGACTGGGAGAGAGTCGGGCCGGAGAGGGAAGCACACATCTCAGACAGACGAGGTACGGACCTGCAGAAGAGTACAACAACAATAATAACAACAACAACAACAGCAACAACGTTTTAAAGAAACTAACAAGCTCACTTTGAGAGAGTCAGATGCTTGTTGCTTATTCCTCGCCTCCCCCACCCTCCATCCCTGCCTCTGGCGGCCTGTTACCCAGGGTCATCGTCGCGCTGGCTTCAAGGCTGACAAGTGCATCTGAAAGCACTCAGGCGACGCTGAGAAGCACATTAAATTCTATTATAGCCGCATAGTCACTGCATCTCCATTCAGCTGAAGTACAGGGAGGCAAATCTGCCTCGTGTGAGACAGAGTTCACCTAATAGATGTGGCTTTATCTCCTTTTCAAGGGAACAAAGCCCCGGTGACAAACGCAACAGCGGGGCCGGCGTGCACCGAGCCATTTTCCTTCCAGTTCCTCTATTGTCCGCCGGTTTTCATAAACACATATTATTGTCTCCAGGCGTACTGCTCTGCCTCCGTCGAGCACTTTTTAAATGTATTTATTTGAGTTTTGTTCTTTTTTCTTCTCTCTTCTCCCCCTGTGTGTCTTCCTCTGAAAGCCCATTGTCAAGACACGGTCATTTCCCTCCACAAGGCCGGTGCAAGCGGGCTCCATTTGCAGTAATGGCCCCGTCCTTTGGAGACGTGAGCGCTGAATGGCGCCCGTGGTAAACATACTGTAAGACCGGAGAGAGTGTGTTTGAAGGTCTGCCAACGAGCTGGATGCCACTAAAAGGGGAGATTGTGTTGGACTTGCACCGCGAGAGCTTCGACCACTCAGGGAGAGAAAAGTCATTCAGGAGAAAAATGGCCAAAAGAGAATTGGTGCAAGTTGATGAGCTGAATGGGATTTTGGGGAATACCTGCTGGGGGGCGGGTGGGGGGGGTCCTTAAATATGTCTTCAGGAAGCACCCAGACAAGTGGGTACAAATTCAAAGTTAAGTCAGTCTGTCCAGGAGTTAACAGGAAGTAGTTTTATCCACAGGAACATACACACTTCCCATCATATAACCTATTATATCATCCTTTTGAATATTGCTCACTCTTCCCCTTGTTTCTCCTTCTCTCTCTCTTCTCTATCTTTTTTTCTTCTTCTTTCTTTTTCCAGGATGTCTTCCAAGCGACCAGCCTCTCCATATGGGGGGACAGATGGAGAGGTAACCATGGCAACCAGCAGACAGCGAATGGACGACGAGGATCGCGAGGGACTGGGCGGCGTCATCCACCTCCCCCTGGTCTCCTATTGCGGCAAGGTGTCCCCTCGCTCGCCCCCCAACCGCAACTTGGACAGCCCCCCCAACACGGTGAGGACAGCCCCCCGATCATAATGTGTTGCGTTCGCGAGAGCGCCCACCCAAGGGTCGTGCCGTGAAACCGGTTTGAGCCTCAGGTTTGGACTCGGTACCCGACGGAGGAGTCCCGATTATTTTGTTTTATTTGGGGAACTTCATCCCAGTTGAAGACTTTCAATATTGTTTAAAAAAAGAATAAAATACAAATATATTTGCCAACAATGATGGACACAGTGATCCAGAGGAAATTTGGAGTAAAATTGTTAATTTAACCGATTGTACCAAATTGCCACAATTTTTTTTGGAGTGTTAGTTACACTAGGATACGACCCACTTAGGAATCATATAACATAAAGACAATTCTTAACACTCCAGAACTTGCTGGAGAATCCTCGTGTTTTACATTAGTGTGTGTGTGTACATCCACTGTGTGTGTGTGTGTGTGTGTGTGTGTGTGTGTGTGTGTGTGTGTGTGTGTGTGTGTGTGTGTGTGTGTGTGTGTGTGTGTGTGTGTGTGTGTGTGTACACTGTGGACAGGGTCTGATCTCAGCTCAGTACTCTTAATGGTGTCAGTGTGCCAACATGGACCCGAACATAATACCAACTAAACAGGGTTTGTTTTAAGTTGTTGCCTCATTGTACTTATCTTTTACTCCCCCATGGCATTATGGGAGCTCTAATTCTAAAAGTTAAAATAATTGACAGTTGTTTTTTTTTATGTATTCGGCAAGAAATCAAATTTATTTCTGAAATTTTGCACATAATAAAATCAAATCAAATCATCATAATTAAGTTGCTCTTAAAGAGTTTTCCTTCCGACGAGCATCAGTAATTATCGTGCATGTTGAAAACAGCGAAGGCTCCTCGTCTCTGACTCCGGTATGTTGTTTACTCCTCTAATGGTGACGAGGAGTCACCTTTAAAACCCCGAGCACTAAGCCAACAATGTGCACACAAAATGTACCTTTGGAGATTGAAAAGAGGGACTTTTGTAAAGAGGCAGAAATGGACCTTCTCTGTGTGTGTGAACAGAAGTTTGGCGCTTGAACATTTAAGTTTTTCATAAACATGGCGGGGAGGAGGGTGGGGGGGGGGGTGAAAGCTCAAGGCGACTGTTAAGTGGCGTGCGTGTTTTGGGCTTTTTTTGCGCGCTCGCCACCAGCTCGATGCACAACGTGAGCCATCGCAGTGACTCGTTTAACTTCGGGGATGAAGTGAAATTTGAAGTGAAATTTGAAGTGAAATTTGAAGTGCGTGTTTGTACAGATGAACGGCGAGATTCACGTTAAATATCGGCGTCCGGCCGGGCGTGTGCATTCAAAGAAATGACTCATTGGATGAACTAAATTAAATTTTTGGCAGGTTTTCCATCCAATAATTATATGCAACTCCAACTCAAATTTAGCACATCAGTGCAATAAAATGTAATGAAGTTAGTCCAACTCATTTGTATCAAATACATCTAAAATAAAATAACGATATTCATTAAATTAAATAAATTTGTGTTTGTCCAACTCAAAATATAAACTAACTAACTAACAAAATATGCAAACTCCACACAGAAGGAAGGCCCGGAGTGGGAATTGAACCCACGGCCCTCTGGCTGTGAGGCGACAGTGCTAGCCACTACACCACTGTAGAGCCCTGAAAGTGTCTTCACCTCATGTAAACAACTGATTTTCAGAAGGCGCATGCGCAAAGGGTAGTCCTCAATGAAACACATTTATTTTGAGTTGATATGCACACCATCTAACCTAAATAAATCTAATAAATGAAAGTATTCATACATTTTGTGTTACACCATTAAATATAAACATCTATTTTTGTAATTTATTTATTTAAATGTATCAAACAATATTTAAATGTCACCTCGAAGAAGGGCTTGAATCGTTTTTGTGAGTAACCTAAATAAATCTAATAAATGAAAGTATTCATACATTTTGTGTTACACCCATTCAATATAAATATCTTCGTTTTGTAATTGATTTATTTAAATGTATCAAACAATATTTAAATGTGTCACCTCTAAGAAGGGCTTGAATCGTTTTTTTGAGTGTAAGGGCGTTCCTTTTAAAACATTGAGTCTAGTTTAACTGTTTTCACTGTCTGCCTTCTCCTGGGCCCTCGCCTTGATACACACCTTGTCACGGCAGCGCTCTGATAACAGCCCCCCCCCCCCCCCCTTCATACTGACAATAAATGCCCTGCATGCTGTAAAACAATGAAACAGTGCTTAGGAGCTGTAATGGAAGGCTAATTCTGTAATTAGCCCGCTGATTAGCCGGCAGGCCCCTCCCACATTGGACTCTGCATGTGTGGCAGGTGCCGGCTGTAAAATCAAAGTCCTGAAACCGCGGGGGGAAACGCTCGGGCGTGGAAACACACACACACACACAGACGCACTCATGCACACACTCTTCGTTATGCTTTGCTGTTGTGAGCAGCTGATTAGATAATTCCTTGTTCCTTTAGATATATTTATCTGTTTCCTATATTCAAGCAAACATACAAACATGTCGTCAATATATTTGACAGAGTTGATTTCATCCCCTCGTGAAACATTAAATGTCCGTTCACAGCGGCTGTGCGCTGCGTTCATTGAGAGCAGAAGGGGAGACGGCGTTGATGTGTGTGTGTGTCTCATACGCAGCATAATAACTGATGTGGCTTCTGAAGCCGGGGTGGGTGGGTGTGTGTCTAGCAGACGGGGTGGGGGTGGGGGCTTATCCCACTGCCTGCTTGGCATGTTGTAAGATGTGTGCTCGGTTTTCTTGTGTTTTGGTGCTGGTGGTGCTGGTGGGAGGGGTTTACAGCTCCAATCCCTCCGCAGCTGACTGTCAGTGAAGAGGGGATGAAGGGAAATGGAGAGGGAGAGATTTACAGCATGGCGGGGGAGGAGGAGGAGGGGTCGGGGGGTCCGTCGGACTCTCAGGGGAGTGGGGCGGGGGGTTGTCCCTCTCAGGGCAATTGTTGTAAAGTGATAGGGGGACAGGAGGGGGGGGGGAAATGGCTCATCGGCGACCAGTTGACTTGGAAGTGAAGCAGCGGGGGGGGGGGGGGCTACAGCTTTATCTTGTCATAGTAAATTAACACGGCGGCTGAGAAGGGCTCAGCTACACGCTGACCTCTTCATCCCGCCTGCCTGCTCGGCTTGGGCCCGGACACTTTACCTGCTGCAGCTGCACACACACACACACACACGGAAAAATAAACACTCTCACACACATTTTAGAAAGCTGAAAGGTGTCACATTATTCACTTTTTTTTCTTCTTTTTTTCTGTTTTGTACAAAACCCAGCTGTTGATGAGAATAGTGCTTTTCATAATGGTACGCAAATGAATGTGGTCTAGCTAAAAGGTTTTTTTGTATTGAACGTGAAGTTTCTCGCCGTGCCGGTGGACCCTGATTGGCCGAGAGCGGCTCAGTTCAAATGCCTGATGGGAAGGATTTTAGTGGTAGTTTAGGGAGGTCAGCCAATCGACACGGAACCCAGTCATGGTGAGTTAGTCAGGATGTTTTACCCCCCCCACTAAACATATCTGAATTGATGTTTTAATTATGACAACCACGTGCCTTTTTACTCGCGAGCACGCGTGCATCATTTGCAATGCCTCGTCCTCCTTGCTTGCTTTCTTCTCGACGTTTCATGTTTGTGTTTTGCACATCCCTGTGAAGAAAAAACATTGTTTTCACATCAGGCGGGAGGCAAACATCTTCTCTCATAAATGTGTTAATGGACAAACACAAATTATTTCATTAACGAGATGCACGCCACCGCCGTCGAGAGACTATAAAGATATTTCATCGGGCATTATTTCTTATTCATTTTTCCTCCACCAGCCCTCTCTCCTCCCCCTTTTTTTATTTGAGTGCAATTTCTATGTGTGATTATGTGTGTGTGTGTGTGTGTGTGTGTGTGTGTGTGTGCATGTGAATTCGACAGATTTAACACAGTCATCGAGCAGTCTTGAGACACAGTGGTCACACTTAATTTCTCATGCCAGTGATGCACTAATGAATCAACACACGCTCGCCTGTCAACAGCGAGGGGTCGCGGTAAAATATACTGGCGCACATTTGAGCCCCAACTGCCATTTCAAACACAGAAAATACAGCTGCGCGCTTTTAGATTCGGAGAAGGCCGAGTGTGTCGACAATACGTTAAAATAACGATGCATGTGGTGCTTTTCGTGTGTGTGTGTGTGTGTTAATTTGGGGGTCTCCATCGAAGTAGCTCGACCATATTGTTGTAACAGGAGGATAAACGTAATGCTTGTCCCAGCCAGAGGGACCTCGAAGTCAGAACTGACAGTGTCTGTGTTTAGCCGTGGCATGTAAGGGGATTTGCTGCATGCATATATGTTTGTGTGTGTGTGTGTGTGTGTGTGTGTGTTTGGCAGTGTAATTGGAGGTGTGTTAAGTGTATGTCGTGGAGATTGGCAGCTCTGGCAGGAGAGCTAAGTCCTTACCCCCCTGCAGGAGTGATCAGTGACATTCTCTCGATGTGTGTGTGTGTGTGTGTGTGTATTTTAGTCGAGCAGCTGTTTCCAGTTCTTCCCACTGCCACATTGTCCATGCTTTGATCCGTGACGACGCGCCAAGCTTCGAATGTTTTTTTAATTTTGTTTTTTCTTTTCCGCACATGCACCTTGCACGGCCCGAGACATGTCAGGCTACGGGAGAGAGAGAGAGAGTTTCTTCCGTTGGGCAACAGAGAAGGAGGAAAGGGAAGAAGAAGAAGAAGAAGAAGAAGAAGAAGAGGAACATGAACGGCGGCATCTGTGCTGGCTGTGGATGGGGGTAGGGGGGGGGGGTGAAATAAAATAGCATTTGGATGTTTGTTTCCCCCCCACCACTACCCTCTTTTTCTGGCAAGAGTTACGTGTTTTTAAACCAACCTCCCCTCATAGATGAGCTTAAGAAGACAAAAGTTGTTTAATTCGGTTCCATTGCAGAGGCAGTAAAAGGATAAAGAGAGTGAGGCGCAATTTTTACTTTGTTCCAGTCATTTTGGAAGATAATTGACATCTGCAGACTAAAGGCAGAACCGCCCACACTGCCAGCCTGCCACATCCACTGCATATAAATACATATATGCAGGCACTCGCACATTAACACACATACCTACAGGCTATGTGCACTCACAGTGTCACACATGTATGCACAGAAACGGCTAAACAAAATGGAATAGAACCTGAGATGGGGGCACCAACAGTTTACAGTCGCCAGAATTCCCATTTGTACCTGTGAATAAATGTCGATGAGAAAAGTTTTGGAGTGACACCTCTCTCCGACAGAAGGTCGGCCCCTTCTTCGTCTTGGACTTCTTTCTCCCAAATTGCCAGGGTGAGAATGTCAGCCGGGCAAGTGGATTAAAGACTGGGAGGTTGATGGGGAAGAAGAAAAAAAAAAAAAACATAAGCCATTTAAGTTGCCGTCTGTCTGACTTCACACATGTCACAGGCCCTAATTTACCGGATCTTTGAAGGAGCCCCGGCTCCCTGCTAATTCCTCTTGATTTGGAAATGACCTTCATTGTGGAACGTGGTTGGATGACATCAGATTTCGCAAAACAGCGCGGAGAGATCCGACAACCCCCCCCCCCGCCCCTGCACCTCAGTCTCTACCTCCCCTCCCCCCACCCCCCCGTATTCCTACTCTGTTTGTTTTGTTTGCGCGACATCTTTCTCGAAAGAAAGAGTGCGGCTGTTTTTAAGTAGGCGCTGGATTAGATAAATGGGATGTGACAGGTGTGACCGCTGCCTTCAAGATGCCTGCCTTCCCCCCTCTCTCTCTCTCTTTTCTCTCTTTTCTCTCTCTCTCCATGTATCTCTCTGTCAATCCGCTCTCTCTCATTTCCTCTAATAACATCACTTCTCTCTCTCTCCCCTCTTCCTTCCCCTTTTTCTTTCTCTCTTTCCTTTGACTTCTACCCACTTGCGCTCCTTCCCTCCCTCCCTCCGTCCATCCCTCCCTCCCTCCTCCTTCCTCCATCTTGTGCGCGTCGTGCCGGTGCTGATGCAACTTGCGATCACGAAAGCCGCTCATTTGAAGTCTGAATTTCCCTAATCCAAAGGCAAAGGGAACGCGGCGAAGGGAGCGAGGGAAGGAGACGAGAGCAGGTCGAGCCGTCAACTTGGTCAGGTGGTACGCGGAGAGAAGAGGAAAGTCTTTCAGAGCTTTTCAGATCACAAGATCTCTCCTTCCCCCCCCCCCCCCCCCTGGAAGCCTGGACAGCGGCACCGCTCACGTCCGACTGCTCCAGCCGTATCATCGCTGTCGCACGCTTCCCCCGCCGCTGCAATGCGTGTGCGGAGAGAATTAGTGAATTATTGAGCGCGCTGACTTATTCAGAGTGTGGAAACACACAGAGGGAAACGGAGGGAACGCCCGTGGAGGGGAACCGGCGAGCGATAATGGTCCGAGGGACCTCTCACACATGACACATGACTAGTGTGGTCGTTATGGAGACCCTCTGGACGGCGTTAGTCTTTCAATAGAACACAGAATGATGTTATCCCCCCCAAACACACACACACACACACACACACTGACTGTCTTCTGCTCAAATGGATGCTTTTATTAGGACAAATGTCACGTCTGGAGGATGTTACGGAATGGAGTCCGGGGTCATGCCGCGTGTCGGTGACTTCATCGCGGACTGTGGTCTCAGTGTTGAGTTCCACTTCCACCGGCAGCCGGCGAGTTAATGATTGAGGAAACAATCTTGGCCTTAATACGCCATAATGTCATTAATGTGGATGCAATTCACCACGGCGTGTCTCTCACCCAGCACACAGACACACCGACGTACTGTAAGTGTGTGTGTGTGTGTGTGTGTGTGTGTGTGTGTGTGTGTGTGCGTGTGTGTATGTGCGTGTGTCGCTGTCCCAGGTGGCGTGCTCCATATTGCGGGCGAGATTAGCCAAAGATTAACCCCGTGGACCATTGACCCTCCCGTCTACAGCGAGCTGAACCGACAGGCTGACTCCCTTGTTTCTGTAGTTAGAGAGAGAACACAACACATTAACACACCTGTGCGCCCCCCCCCCCCCCCCCGCCTTTCGTGTGTCACCGTTAATTGGGCCCAGCGGCATTAAGTCCATCACGCGGGCTATCCAAACAAACACAGGTTGCATTGGGTCAAAGATTAAGATGCCAAAAGTCACTCAGCTGCTGTTTATTGATCCGATAAAACACAATGACAATAACCTGAGGAAGCTCATCATCATAAAATGACATGACAATGAGTTTATCATTTGTTTCACATGGTAAACGTCTGGTTACCGGAGGTTCCAGGTGATGTCATAACAAAAAGAGAATTACAGGATTTCAAAATGTAGGAATTTAGGAGACAATGTTCGCCTTCATGTGATTTTCAAAGGTCATTAAACTGCACATGTTGAAGACTGTGACAACTTTCCACGCGGGACAGTCTGATAATTATTCCTCCCGACAGCTTGGCAAAAGGCACAGCTTCACTCGGAGCTGTATATTTTATATTTCGTATCCCTCATGCTGATTCTTGTTTTGTCAGATCCTTTTCATGAATTTATGGAAATGATTTGATACCTCTCCAAAGCTTTGTTTTTTGGTTGAATAAGTGATACATTTTGTGTGTGTGTGTGTGATTGTCCTGTTTGATGGAGTTGCACCCTCAGCATTAATCGCCGCCAATCTTGGGACAAAAGTAGCGCGGCGTGGAAACTTTGGGCGCCGCCGCCGTGGAGCTGGACGTCCCTCAAAGCCGAGCCGCTGAAGGCTTTGTGATGAAGAGTTAGCGGCGTCCCTTTCGCTGTTGTTTCATGTGCTCGTTCTGTCAAGTGCCTCCAAGTCCGTCGAATGCAGATTCACGAAGATGTGAAAGAAAAGAAGAAGAAGAAGAAGTGTGCCCTAACTTGAGATAACTGGCCAGGGATGACAGTTGGTTGCATTGAGCTGTGAGAAGGGGAGAATAAAAGGAGCAAGAGAACGGAGAGGATGAAGGACGTATACCTCCTCCTCCTCCTCTTTTTTTTCCTTCTCTTTTATCTTAAAGTTAAGCTGGAATGTGTGAATCTAATAGTTGGTCTCTTCCTTTCCCCTCCAGGAGCAGGACGGCACTAAGGGGAGCTCTCTGAGCCCTTACCCCCAGCACACCGCTACCTCACCGGGCAAAGAGGATGGCGGCAGCGGCGGCGCCGGTGGAGGTAGCGGTGGAGGTGGAAGTGGAGGTGGAGGTGGAGGTGGAGGTGGAGGCGGCGGCGGCGGCGGCTCAGCCGCGGGGGCCCTCGGGACACCCGAGAGACGCAAGGGCAGCCTGGCGGACGTGGTGGACACACTGAAACAACGCAAGATGGAGGAGCTCATCAAGAACGAGCCAGAAGGTCAGTGATGAAAGGAGGAACTCCCCGCCATCGCTCCGTTGTCCTTGCTCCCTTCTTCTTTTCTGCCCCTCTTGTTTTCTCTCTCTCTCTCTCGCTCTGTTATGACGCTGCACACATCCAGACGAGAGGCGGGCCTTTGTTGTTTGAGCTCTCAGACGGACGGCATCAGCTGTTTGGGGCCTATTGTCCACCGTGCTTTGCATATCTCTCCGCACCAGACAGAGTAAGAGTGAGAATCTATTAGCGGACAAAAAACTCTCCAAATGTTTCTCCAGATTTAATTTTAAAAGGTTAATTTTCTCACGTTATCTTATCACCTTTCCGAGGGCTGACGCTCTCGCTCTCTCTCTCTCTCTCTCTCTCTCTCTCTCTCTCTCTCTCTCCGGCCTCAGAAGAACATTTCATACACTGAACCCGATTTTTCTTTCCCGCCCAGGGCTACGTAGCTTAGCTCGACTAGCCCTCACTTTTCATTCTCAAATTTAGCCTCAGGCTAACAGTTGGGAGTCAAGAGATAAAATTAGCCCCCGGCCGTCTCTAATTTCTCATTGGGTAGAGAAACCGGGGCCTTAAATCCGTATGAAACGCGCGGGAGAGTGTTAATGTGATAATGAGATTACCAACAGGTGTCCATCTGACGGGATGTTATAAATAGCATCGCGCTCTTTTGGTGGAGAGTCGTCCGCGTTTTACACAGGGAACTATTATATTGGTTTAATTAATAGTCACGCTCATCTCCTTCCGCTTAATGAAAAGACACAATCACATGGGACATTTTGAGTGACAAATGGGGGACTTGATTTATACAAATTCATTATGACACACAACAATTCTTAATGCAAGTGAAACACTCCAGATGAGTTCCTCCAGATCATTTAAAAATCTCTTGAGGCCTTATTTCAAGACCTCCTACCAAATTTTGTCAGCTACTCTTTTTCTACTTATTAGACGCAAAAGCACCTTGTATTCATATATATTTTTTCTTTTTGAACTTATTTTTAAAAGTAGCCTTTGTTTTCTGCGTGGTTTCAAAAACAGGACCATGAAGCTGGTCATCATTCACTGACCTGACCACTACTCTAATCCACAATGCGGCCGAGAGCATATGGAGACCACCAGATCTTCTTCTCCACTTCCCTTTACACGTCCCGGGGCATCGCGGCGTGCGGCGGTGTTCCTGTGTTCAGCTCAAGCTGCGACGCCTTATTTTCCCGGCTTTCCTGGACACTTTTCAAAGCGGTCGGATGCTGCCGGTCAGCTCTCGTCACTCTGCTTGTGTTTTTCTCTTCCAGAGCGAGGGGCAGAGGGTCGAGAGGGGGAGATGTAAAGAAAGAAGGAGGAAGAGGAGAGTGAAGGAGAAAGAGAGAGAGAGAGCAGTGTCTTCACAGACCCCATTAGCCGAGTGCCACGGTGGTGCGGCTTCCAGACCAACCCGGAGCATTATCTGTTTAAAAGAAACGCGCTAACAAAAGGCCCCAGTGCCTCCAGACCCAGCACACACACACACACACACACACACAGAGAGACCACGGCCAAGCAAGATAGAAAGGATGAAAGAAAAGAGAGTAACGGAAGAAAGGGGATGCTGAGAAAAGATGAAGAGAGGCAAAAGGAAATGGAGAGGGAGGGAGGGGGAGGGGGGAGGGGAGGGGAGGGTGGGGGGGGTATTGAACGCAAGATAGAAATCCCTTTTCTGTGCCCGGCTAGCTATTGTTTGGCTGTGGGGCTCACAAAGGCCATTAGCAGCAAACAGCAGGTTGGGATGAAAATTTAATGAAGGCTTTAATCATTATGAAAGGCCAGGAATATTACTGCTCTCTCTCTCTTTCTCTCTCTCTCTCTCTCTCTCGCACACACTGTGGCATGCAGCTTCCAGCTGGATCGATGACACACACACACACACATTTCCAGTGTCGGAGCATTAACACCAGGAGGGATGTGAACACGGGTCCGAAGACACAAAATGGGTCAGGAAATACGAAACATCTCGGAACAGAATGAGAAGCTGTACGTATGGAAAGGGAAGCCCTGAGCTAGACATCACACACACACACACACACACACACACACAAAAACACACACATTAAAACAGTCACACACACACACACAAGTGTGTCTTAAGTTTAAAAGATAAAGTCATGCGTCTGTGGCTAGTGTTGCTCTACTTAGGCTAGATGAATGGAGAGTGGAAGATACTAGGTCAGTGTGTGTGTGTGTGTTTGTCTCTGTGTGTGTGTCTCTGTGTGTGTGTCTGTGTGTGTGTGTGTGCGTATGTGTGTGTGTGTGCGTGATGTTGAAGCCTTTGGGAGCATGTACACTTGTGTACGTGTATTTGCATCTGAACTTGTGACAATGCGTGCGTGTGTGTGTGTGTGTGTGTGTGTTTTGGCCTTTAATAAATGACTAGTCATGTTGTCCCCCATGGCCTGACCCAACCATGCCCCACCGCTCTCCTGCTCTCTCCATTCATCTCCTGTCTTACGCCACCGGCCACCTGCTACCCTGGAGATAGACACTCGCCCTCTCTCACACACACACACACACACAGCGGTAACATATATGTGCACACGCACACACATACACACATGCACGCCCCTATCCGTCGTCTTCGATAAATTCCTCAGGAGCGACAGGGAGGAACAGCGAAGATAAGAAACGCCATGACTTTGCCTCATGTGTGTTCTGTGTTTGTCCGGACGTGACGTGCTGGAGTGTGTGTGTGTGTGTGTGTGTGTGTGTCATTACGGGGAATAATGAGAGCAGAGCGTCGCAGGAGTCTTCGGGGTCGAGAGGAGAGCCAAGTGCGAAAAACCTAAGAGAGACGAGCTCACACACACACCCACACACACACACACACACACACACACACACACACACACATCCACCTGGACAGTTCCCTTGGACTCAGCATTTAACCCCTGGTGACCCCTGTGCCACAGAGCAAGGCCTAGTGCTAATCTATTAGCCCAGCAGTGAGAAAAGACATGCAGCTGATGGACAGAGAGACAGACAGGCAGACAGACACACACACACACACACACACACACACCCAGACAGGCAGACAGACAGAATGAGATTATAAACTGCAAAATGAAAGAGAAGAAAGAGGAGGGTAATTAAAGGGAGAAGACAAGTCCCTAAATGGGGCACAGATGTTCCTCTGGGCCCCTGGAGTGGTGCCTTCACTGCCCTGGACTTCCACCAGACACTCAGCCTCTCCTCTCCGCTGCAGCTTTGACTGCAAGTGGCTCACATTGAGTGTTGACCCTCTGCTGCCCGGCCACAGCTCCCCGTCACCGGGGCTCCGTGGCCTCCGGGACATTCCGTGTTTGCTCGCTTTGCAGCGTAACCTCCGCTGTGGAACCGGAGTAAACCGGTTTCCTCTGTCCGATTCGGAGATTCTGCTTCGTGTATCGTTGGTGGAGTAAAGCTTGAGCGGACCCATTTGCCCCGAAATGTCAGGCGTCATCCGTCACTTGCCGGTTGCAATGGAAATTCAGAGATTTCCCAATAAAATTCCCCAAAAGTAAGAAATCAGTATTCAGTTTTCTGGAATCCCGATTACATTTTTTTTCTTCTCAAACCTGCGATATTTATTTGTATTGATTCAGTGGCAATTTCGAATGTCTTATTGCCACCACAGACTTCTTAATTCATGAGGTCTGAATAAAAGTCTGATCCGAGCCATTACGACGGCCTATCCTGAAAACACACACACACACACACACACAAATTGTGTCTTTGTAGTACGACTGACATCCAGTTTGACACAATGATTGTTCGGCCTATGAAAGATAACCTAGTGCGACCCTGGCCTCCGTACGCGCGGCCTTGACCTGATCACACGTGCGGGGGGAACAAGAGGCACACACACACACATATACACACACACATACACACACACACAGCCTTGCAGGCGCGCGCGGTTCAGGTTTATAGCCGCCCCGCAACCTTGAGGTCAACCAGAATGGTGTTTTTATGGCTGAGCGTACTCGCTGCTCCAAGGCACCGGTTTCCATACTGAAAATGCCAACTCAATGACAGATGTCACACAACACAACCCGCACACACACACACATGCTCACACATGCACGCACAGCACTTCATCTATTTTCAAGGCAGGGAGGGATCCCAGGGCTTTGCTTTTAGAGAGCACTGAGGCATTTTATAGGACAGCACTTAGGCGGGGCCATTGTGCCACACAAGCACACACAGTTGCCGGAGCTCCCTCACGCCTCCGTACACTCCAATGGGTGACAATGGGAAGGGCGGATACGTTCTGCCAAGGAGAAGGAGAGAGAGAGGGAGAGAAAGAGAGAGGGAGAGAGAGAAGGAAACAAAAGAACCGGAGACGTGAAGGGATCGGGGCAATCTCTGGTTCATCTGCCCGTCAGCCCACCCCCTCCTCTACTTTACTTAATCCTTCCACGGCGCTGATATCGGTGGGGGGGGGTGGGGTGTATGTGTGTGTGTGTGGGGGGTGGGGGGGGGGGGTATATCAAGCACATGCACACTCACTATAAACATCAACAATGCCAGATACAACCCTTGAGAGTCATCTCACAGACCTGTGACTTTTAGGCCCTAAGGGGAATTTGTGGACCGCAACACACACACACACACACACACACACACACCCAGCAGCAGGTTCACAGACCTAGCGTGGGAGCGGGCGAACGTCTTTATGTGATTTCCAGCCTTTGTCGGTAATTAGTTAGTTGTATAAATTAACGTGAAGTGCAGCAGGACTCTCACGGCCATTGTTTGTCGCAGTCATTCTTCTCGCGCTGGGAAAAAAGGAAGGCGATTTTTGTGTGTGTTTTTTTTTCAAGGAAAAAAATTGTATTCAGTCGAAGCGACAAGAGAAAAGTACGGTCGGGCCAGAGAAAGCAAGATTTTGTTGTCCCGGTCGTCAATTAAATGCCCAGTCGGCGTTCGCTAAAGGGAGCTTGACGTCACGCTTATCGGTCTAACGCCGCCTCTGAAGGAGATTCGTACTTCAGTATTTTCTCCTTCTTTTTTTTCCTCTTTAGCTACACCTCTCGGGTCTCCCGCAGAGGAAAAGAAAACCTCCGCTGGTGAAATTCAAACATTGACGGAAAAAAAAAGCCCCAATAATACTCACTTTGACTCGAGAGCTCATTCTTCACGTCGCTCGTGGAAAGTAAACCAGTTCCCCGTTTCATTTACCCTTCTTCCCACTTATCCGAGTGTCAGTTAACTTCGCCGCGTTTGTAGTAGACGGGGAGGGGGGGGGGGGGGGGGCTCACAGTTCAAATTTAATCAATTCTGTGGTTTTTTTGGTGTATGTGTGTGTGTGTGTGTGTTTCTTCTCTCTCTCCCCCTTTTGTGCCATGAGAAACAGGCAACGTCACGGGGCGAACCTGAAGCCTATTGTGGGCCCGGGGGCCATTGTTGGCCCCGATGAAAGGCACATTCAAGTCACTTTTCTTATTGGATTGTTTTGCATCTGCTTTTCAACGCGGCATTCTCTCCCCAGCTTTGTGGCGAGACAATCAGTGGGGATGAAACTCCTTTCTGCCATTCTTCCGGGTCCAGATGAGCGATATTAAGGACATGAATAGTATGCGTGCGTGTGTGCGTGTGTGTGTGTGTCTGTGTGTGTGTGTGTGTGTGTGTGTGTGTGTTTTGGGGGGGAAAGCAGTGCCCCAGCTTTTGTCCAATACATGAGCATAAAGGGGCTTAAAGAGAGGAGAGAGGGTCCTGTGGTTTTCCCGATGGTGTGTGTGTGTGTACGTGTGTGTGTGTGTGTGTTATTGGCCTCCCGGCGTGGCATTTAGTTCAGGACAAAGGCCTGAGGTTCATGAATCAGCCAGCACTTCCATAGCGTGGCTATTGTGGACTGGCCACAATGTGACGGTCCTACAGTACAGCGTGTGTGTGTATGTCCTTGCGGATATTTCCGTGTGTTTGTGTGTGTGTGTGTGTGTGTGTGTGTGATGAGGCAGGTATTTGTGCCTGTGTTTCTTCGCCGCGTACTCGTGCGTTTCCTGTCCGTCGTATACAATGGTATGAATATGTTTGTGTGTGTGTGTGTTTGCGAGTCCCACATAAAGGCCTCCTGTCACCGACTCCTGGATGTGGGACGGACCCCCGTGTCTCGGCCTCTTCCATTCAGCGCCCAACGTCCCATGACCAGATCAGCGGAATCCGTGATTTATCTGTTCAGCTCATAAACTGTCTTGTTTTTTTGTGTTTTTTTTGTTTTCGTTGTCGTCGTTGTTGTTGTTTTCCTTCCACGTCTGTGATTTTCCTCTCTTTTCTCCCATTCCCATGGAGAGAGACAGGAATGTTTTTATGCTGCGAAAATGGCTGCAAGATGAATGAGTTTTGTGCAAAGTGCGGTGACTTTTTGTCCGTCCACCCCCCCCCCCCCCCATTACTTTATCAAAAGGATATGAAATGCAGCCGAAGACATCTTAAAACTTCTCATTGAAGCACTTAACCCTTGTGTTGCCTTAGGGTCATTTTGACCCGAATCAATATTACACCCTCCCCCCGCTTTAGGATTAATTTGACCCCATTCAATGTTTAATGTCGGTGTTCTTTCGGTAGTCAACAAACAAACATAAAGTGCCTCACACTTAAACTTGGAAAACAATATTAATTCTAATAATTTTCTGGAGGTTTTAATTGCTGGCGTCAAATTGAACCCAAAGGGTAAAATATGTTAGTAAATATAAACGTAACAGGAGGGTGAAACATTGAATCGGGTCAAAATGACCCAAAGGCAACACAAGGGTTAAGGAACATTGTGGGGAGGAATCTGCATCTTGGAGTTCTCCCAGATTTCAAACGGCCCTCAAACATTTTGAGAAGAGGAATCGTAAAGTTAACGCATAACTTCAACAATCTCCCATTAAGGAGTTTACTGACATACCAGCAGCTACTTTTTGAGTAGGTGGATTTAGCATTTTTTTGGAATTAATCACATTTTTTTCTTCTCCTTTCTTTTCACGTTGACATTGTGCCAGAGCAAAATATAACAAGCTATCACTCTTCTGCGAGCTTCCCAGACACTGCTGTTAACATGCACATGTCATAGTCTGTCTGTGCATGGAGGCGTTGACTAAGTTTACTTTCAATAAAGGGGCAAAGTTGACTTTTAATAAGATGTATGCCTTTTTTTTTAGGTATCGTTGTGTACCGCGGGCTCAATTACGACAATTGGTAACGCTTTATTTCACGGCTATGTGGCGTGGGGAGCGTTCTGAGGCAGTGCTTTAGTTCGCCGTGTTGAGTTGTGAGACATTTAAACCAGAGTTCATCTTTATTCATCATTCATTGATTATGTAACACATTATTCCTCAATGTTGGACTTCATGCCTGCCGGGAGACACATGTCTGGACCTTCTGTGCGCCCACTTAAAGGCTCTCTTTGGTCTGAACTAGGAGGAAGTGTCTCTTTATACACGGAGGAACCAGAGACCAACACGATCCGCGGTTCAACCCCCGCCCTAGTCGGTGTGTCCTTGAGCAAGACACCTAACCCTGAAATGCTCCCCGTAGCTGTGTCTACGGTGTGTGACTGTAAGTCGCTTTGGATTTTAAAAAACGCCGCTAAATGAAATGTAATGTAAAACAGGAAGTAGAAACATAAGCAAATCAACTAAACACACTCGGCTGATATTGCTGCGTGGTCGTGTTCAAGCAAATTACACGACGCATCCAGATACAAGTTACTTCAGTGCATCCATTGGCTTACGTGACCTATTTATATATATATATATATATATATATACACTACCGTTCAAAAGTTTGGGATCACTTAGAAATAACTTTATTTTTCAAAGAAAAGCACTGTTTTTTCAATAAAGACAACATTAAATTAATCAGAAATACCCTCTCTACATTGTGAATGTGGTAAATTAATATTCAAGGTGGAAGTGTCTGGTTTCTAATGAAATATCTCCATAGGTGTAAAGAGGCCCTTTTACAGCAACGATCACTCCAGTGTTCTAATGGTACATTGTGTTTGCTAATCGCCTTAGAAGACTAATGTCTTATTAGAAAACCCGTGCAATTATGTTAGCACAGCTGAAAACAGTTATGCTGGTGATATAAGCTATACAACTGGCCTTCCTTTGAGCTTGAAGTTTGTAGAACAAAATTAATATTTCAAATATTAATCATTATTTCTAACCTTGTCAATGTCTTGACTATATTTTATATTCATTTGATAAATAAAAGTGTGATTTTTCATGGAAGACACGAAATTGTCTGGGTGATCCCAAACTTTTGAACGGTAGTGTATATATATATGAACAGCTCCTATAATCTATGTTTGTAGTTTAATGCTTGTTTGTCATAAAGTATCCCAATCTGCTTAGCACAACTTCCAGACACCATGTCGGCAGCGTCCAGCGCAGGGTGTAGGGGCCTGGCGTGGATGTAAGAGGGGGGCGGGGCTTTAACAGAGTGGAGGCGGTGGGATCGGCGTGTGTGGCACCGCAAAGCTCCCGTTAGATCGTCTGCACACACAACCGCGGGATGCGTCCGGGTGTAGCCACCGGCTTCAAGTCGGCCCCGCTGGTTACTAGCCGGTCCGTCAATATGGCGGCCGGTCGGCTAGCGCGGGGAGCCGCCCTCACGACGTATTGGGCCCGGCTTGCCAAGAAGTCGGCTCCTCCTCCTCCTCTCTGCGGCTCCTCAAGTCTTCCATTCTCTGAGCTGTCAGCCACTCACTCCGTCAGTCTTTGAAGCCGCGGGGTCTCTATTCATTAACCCCTAGCGGCTCGCTGGTCAGAGGGCGGGTCCCGCGGATGAAGTGGTAGTGTCTGTGTTGCCAGCCCCCCCGCGGGTCGTGACCCCCCGAGCCCGAGCCCCTCCTTATTTGAGCCAGATGTTGGGAGACAAGCCTCCCCCAGCAGCCTCCCCCCCCATCCCATCCCCCTCTTCCTCACCCCATCACTCCCGCTGCAGCCATTCTTTCCTTGGCGGCCGTCTCCAGCTCGTCCGGATGGATGGACGCTGCTGTAGATCTCTGCCCGCCCGTCCGCTCCCCCCTTCTTTCCATCCTCCTCTTCTCTCTCTGTCCCTGTGGGACACCTATATCCACCCATGCACCTCTCCCATCCCTCCTCCCCTGTATTTTCACCCCTCCCTCCCCTTTTGGCCCACTGCCCCTTTCCGCTTCGCTCAGGGGAAAGAGTGGTGTGTGTGTGTGTGTGTGTGTGTGTGTGTGTGTGTGTGTGTGTGTGTGTGTGTGTGTGTGTGTGTGTGTGTGTGTGTGTGTGTGTGTGTGTGTGTGTGTGTGTGTGTGTGTGTGTGTGTGTGTGTGTGTGTGTGTGTGTGTTTGTGCGCGTACGTGCTGCCTGGCAGCGCTCCCGCTCCCTGTGCTTCCCCTCTTTTTCTCCTACTTCATCCTTCCCTTCTCTCTCTCTCTCTCTCTCTTTCCCCTCCTCTTCATCCCTTGCCGTTCACCTCACTCCATCCTTCTCCTCCTCGTACCTCCTTTTGTCCCCGTCACTCTCTCCACCTGCTTCTAATCACTCCCACTCCATCTCTTTCACTCCCTGCGCCTCCATTCATACTTCACACTCCGTTCCCCCCCCCCCCCCCCCCTCGTCTCTCTTCCTCGGCTGGGCTCAGGAGCAGCGAACAGGTGTTGTCTCCTTTTGATTTGGGTGCATTCGGATTAATGCTGTCAGCTCAGCTGTTAAAACAACTGCCACCGCCAGATGCCAGTCAGTTTGGGGCTGGAGCTGTCACCTACACACACACACACAGTCACACATACACACACACACACACAAACAAACATCCAAATACTCGGATGCATGCGTACACGAACACAGGGTGTTATGAGTATGCACACACACACACGCACGCACAGGGCCTCTTGGCTCAAAGCGAATCAGCTGCTGTACGCCTCGTCTGTAACCCAGGTGTGTGTTTCTGTAGCCGCTCTAAAACATCACAGTCAGTGGGTTTGGAGGGAATACTGGCGAGATCAATTCATACGTCGTCAGAGTCGCCGTCGACTCGTCTAGACAACCGGAGTCCGTCGTGGGGAGGAGTCCAGAAGGAAGCGTTCTCTCTGTATGACGGACGTGTGTCGGTGTTCAATCAGGCTTGTTTGTGTCCGCTCGGCCCTGTAACGGTGTTTACCGTTGGAGGAACTCTCCATCCCTAAGGCAACACATGAGATCCACCTCTCCACCTTCCCCCTCCCTCCCTCCCTCCTCACCCTGCTCACTTGTTCCTTTCTTTTCTCCAGCACATCCATTTGTTTCTTCTTTTACAACCCTGTTGCCATGCATATACATCATAAATATATATATCTATATATATATAGATATTAGGGCTGGGCACGTTAACGCGTTAATCTTGCTTTAACGCATCAATTAATTAACGCCGACAATTATTTTATCGCGCGTTAACGCATGTTTTATTATTTATTTTATTATTGTAAAAGTGTGTTGCTCACAGGCTTTTATTTTGTAAAAGTCTGCTACTGCTTGCTGCGGAACCGGAAAAGAAAGTCATTCGCGGTTTAACAAACATGGAGAATCTCAACAAATGACGGCAGGTATGAGACGCCCTCAAGACACACATCACACGGAGAATACACCAGTTGTATGAAAAGGAGAGGACTGCAAAAGCGACAGCTTCACAACGTGCACCCTGTTGCTCTCACTGGGGACGACTGGACATCGGGTGACCAGACGTCCTCTTTCCCCGGACATGTCCTGCTTTTGAGACCTAAAAAATGCGTCCGGCAGGGATTCCAAAAACGTCCGGGATTTTGCTTCGTCGGATATTTGTGTTTCTCTGGGTTTTCATAAACTAGTATTTACCCCTTACATGTTTTGGAAATGGTATCTCCCTTACGTTCCACCTTCTTGCGTGAGCTGACAGAATAGAGAACAGTCATTGGTCGACCGATCTCAGGGTTGCCAGATACACGATAATTATCCTCCAAATACAACCATTTTGAGCCTTTGGTACGATACTTCACCATCTCCAATCTGGCAACACGGAGCACCTTGCCGCCTCCACTAGTTCATTGTTGTTTGTGCGGCATGCTATGAACTACTACCAGCGCCGCCGCTCCCATAGCGCACTACGCACTGTGCGTCCTGAGGGGGCTCCACAAAATAGGCAACTAAAAAATCCTCATAGTTATAATAATTATAATGCCGATATTATTTCAGTCTAGAAACATTAGGCACCTTTTAGGCATGTATATCACAAAACAGGCAGAACAAGAGAGATGTTTAATCTCAGCAACATTTAAAATAGAAGTGCGCTATACACTACTTTTGAATTAATTATTCGATTTTGCGTATACAAATGCGATTAATCGTGATTAATCGTGATTAATCAGGGAAATCATGCGATTAATCGCGATTAAAAATTGTAATCGTTGCCCAGCCCTAATAGATATATATATATATATATATATATATATATATATTCTATGATGGGCGTCTGCGTGCGTCATCACTTTTCTTTGGTCGTGCTCTTGGCGTGGACTCCCTTCCTGCGCCCGCGGCCGCTCCCTGGCGGCTTCCACTTGTTGTCGAGTAAAGTTATGATTAACTATGATCAGCAGTGTGTAAGGGGTGTGTAAGGGCGCTATTTAAGGCTCCTTTAGATGCGGGGGGTGTCTGCAAGGTTGTGTGTGTGTGTGTGTGTTTGTGTGTTCGAAGTAGCGATGCTGGTATCCGGGTCCATTTTATACCCACCCGCAAAGTACTGAGATTTTTGATCTATCTTTGTCCCTCTCCCTGTTGGTGTCCATCTTTCTCTCTCTCTCGCTCTCTCTCTTAACTTGCCCGCTCACTCTCTCTCTCCGACTTGTTTGTTTTTCGAGCTTCACACTAGACAGTCTTGTGATGCTGGTTCAAGGAGCCGTCCGCACCGAGACACTGGACACTTGTTTGCTCGGTCATGTCGGTTTGTCTGACACACTCTCACACCCAAAAGCACACACACACACACACACACGCACACACACTCACACTCACAGACAGCCAACGTACTCTCTAACATTGAGCCCTCTGTCTGGCTTTCCACGGTATCAGTTTCCTTCGTGGAGACGCAGAGGAACGCGGCGTTGGGCATCCCGCGCCCTCCTCGTCCGTCCTGTCGGTTTGTTTAATTACGCTAACGAGGTTACGGCCAAGGTTATCATACCCCACTGCCGTCTGCAGTCTCTCCCGAGCCAAACGTTGTTAAGACAATTAGCCCACTCACAGAGTCATGGGTGTCTCGTCCGCCAAGTGGCGAGGGGGTCAAAGACAGACCGGAATGTTCGGGGGAAGAAAAGAAGTACTTGTGCGAGGGAGTGGAAGCTTAAAGATGTTATAATATTTAGCCATAAAGTGGATATATATATATATATATGTATGTAATTGAATTGGCTCAGTTAACTCGCGCTGATAAAGATATGAAGGATTCGATTAACACAGGCATGATCTAATAAGCATCCTAATCGGCCATTACTTGCTGCATGCAGCAAATGTTACCATCGGTGTGAGCGTTGATATTTTGATGAGCGTTTGGGTCGATACGACAATCGAGTTTCCACTTCGAACATACGGAAATTGAATTTGCCGACTTGCGTTTCACTCCCGGTGTTCCCTCTCCGGTGAGTTGAAGCCGTATTCTCACCAATGGGCAACATTTTGGAAAGAGAGTCCGTTAGTTGTTCCTCAAAAGAGCTTATGAATGACACAGTGAACTGCACATCATACAGTTGGAGAAGTCACAGGAGGAAGGAGCAGGGTGAATTAGAGGCTGAGATGGCGTTCATTAGACCCTGACTGTCTCCGAAGAGAAACATCTTCAAACTGTATTTAAATCGTCACGGACAGAAGTATAAAACAATGAAGTCACAGCGGGTGCATTATGTTCTTCCGCCGACGCCGTTATTGCCATTTAGCTTGTGAGGATTCCTCCCTTCATTCTATGTTGGCCACAGATGGCCGTGTGATCCAAATGCGACCTCACCGGCAGCGTCGAGGCGGATCTCATCAACCCGTCAAACTTCTTCTTGTCTTGTTTCTTTCCAAAATGCCTTCTTGCCAGGAAAATGAGAGAATAGGAACGTATTAACATGAGCGAATGTTTGAAGCACAGTGACTGGTAGGGCTCCAACAGGTCAGACACACACACACACACATGCTGAGCATTCCAGCCATTGGTCTAATGCTTCTCACATGTCGTCCTATCGGTGAGCAGCACACGGGACGATGTGGGCTTTTCTTAAGTTAAAGGCACAGATGGAACGAACATTCCCGCGTGTGAACAGACGAAACACCGATCGAGACAGAAGACGGGTATCGAGACTCGGAACAGACACGTGAACAGAGGGAGACGTGTGCGCGTCTGTCGGTGCCCGGCGGCGGCGTCCGCGTTAACGGGAATAGGCAGGTCCCGCCTCCGCCGTCCGGAGCCACGCTAAAGCCAAGCCACCTGTCAATCAAAGAGCCAACACACGGGGCCAGAACTATGATAGCATCAGAAATAACAGTCTTCACCCATCAGTCTCCCACACACACACACACACACACACACACACACACACACACACACACACACACACACACAGTGCAAGGGAGGTTAAAGTCACAGCGCAGCCCCGTTTGGGGAAGGCTTCAAACATGCAAAGCAACATCAGTGTGTCAGGAGCGCCTTGCTGCTCCGTCTGTCTCTCTGTCATTGCTTTGACAGGCAGACGAAAAATGTCACGACTCACAAGAGAAACCGCAGCACCCTGTGTTAGTGTGTGTGTGTGTGTGTGTGTGTGTGTGTGCGTGCGTGTGCGCGAGTGCTCTCCGTCTGTCTCTCGCGTAGTTAATGCGTGGGTCTGTCTCCCCCCCCCCCCCCCCCCCCCATATACGCGGCAGGCCCGACACACAATGTCTTCTTTTGTTGTCACGTTAAAGTGATGCAATAAAGCTGTGCAGTGACAAGGACGGCCCGGGGGCTGCCGCTGTGACAGAGACGCTGAGTGTGCGCGCGCGCGCGTGTGTGTGTGTGTATTTGCGTGTGTGTGTGTGTGCGTGTGTGCGCGTGTACATCCACGGAGCGGAGACAAGAGCATTGAAGAGGGGTTATTGCTACGAGACAGATTGCAAGTGTCATTTTCTATTACGGCAAACCCGAGCCGCTGTGTACGACACACACACACACCGATACACACCGATACACGCCGATACACATGCCTTGGCCTACTTCAACTGGATGCTTCTGACAGGGAGTGATGTGCGTGCATTAAAAGAGTGCCGGCCCTGAGTATTTAACCCTCTCCTCTCGCCGGCCGGCGTGAGAAACAGAAACGAGGCGATCCTTAAAAAACAGAGACTAAAAACTGAAGTAAGTAAAAAGGTGCTTTGCTTGTTTTACATGCAGGCGATACAAGGTCCGCCCCCCACCCCCAGCCACTTGTCAAAGGATCCTGTGTGTGTGTGTGTGTGTGCGTTGAAACGAAGCATGACCCTTTGTTGCGTGTGAACCTTTATTATCTATTCAAAAGTCTCTCACGGGGCCGTGTTTGTTAACCAGGCAATTAGCGGGCCGTATGTGGCGCTTATCAGGACCCCAGTTGACACTCGGTCTCTTCAGCTTGTGAAGTACGAGGCAGTAAAATGGAAATGGGCTCGGCGCTCGGCCCCATAGCTTGTCCCCTAACAAGGTGCGGTGGCAGCGGCTATCGGGGTGCCGAGCGGAATTAGTCCGCAGCCGATTCAAATGTCTAGATGCTATCAAACACCATTTAATGATAATGGAGGTCACAGAGGCAATTGGGAAAATGGTGTGTGTGTGTGTGTGAGTGTGTGTGTGTGTGTGTGTGTGTGTGTGTCTAACATTTCTCTGTCTCCCACTGCATTAAGATAGCATCGCTAATTTCTCCAGCTCTGCACCAAAACAACATGCAGAGGAGGAGGAGAAGAAGAAGGCAAATGAAATAAACGGCTCACAAGCGGGAAAAAAAGGAAACAACAAGGGGAAAAGTTTTTCGCCGACTTTCTCGAATGTCGCTCCAGATTTTGCCCTTCATCGTTCTTTCACAATGTCGCGCCCTCTCCGCTGCTATTTCTGACTGCCAGTGTGTGGATCTGGCTCGCGGAGATTTCATGCCAGTGTAAAAATTGGCGGAGGGTTTGGTTCAAATCAAATTGGACATAAGCACCCACAACACCATCTGTTAGGAAAAGGCAGCCGAGTGAAGGGCACAACTCTGCATTCACATAAATGGATTTTCCATTTATTAAATTGTTGACTGACACCCTTGTAAATGTTCGCTTTATGTGCCGCGGCCTATTCTTAGAGCGTCGCGTTTAATCGCAAACATGTTTATATACATCCATACAATGCCTAATATTAGACTGGAGGGAGGGGGGCACTACATCTGTTGTTTTGCGTTTCTTGAATGTTTTTACATTTTCTTTTCAGCACATTTAAATGAGAGCGAATAAAAAGCTTCCTTAAAGCTTCCCCCCCCCCCCCCCAACCTTATCTCGCTTTAAAAAAAAAAAGAATGCATAAATAAAGCCCTTCTCTCCGGTTAGTCTTGGCAAGTGATGCCGTGTGTGTTTGTGTGTGTGTGTGTGTGTGATTGTTCTGCTTACAGGTGTGTCGCCGCGGAAAATGTGTCAGCGATGGTCTCGGCACTTTAGGGGAGGACCATATGTCCCTCGTCGCTTCACCCGAAAAATTAAAACTTACTCTGCGCGGTGAATAATAGAATCTCTCAGAAGTTGATGTTGTGTGTAGCTCGCCGTGTGAGTGTGTGCCAAATACTCTGTGTGTGTGTGTGTGTGTGTGAAAGAAAGAGTCCCCTCAGCCTGCCTAGTGGTCCGGGTGGTTATTAATAACTGAAGTTGGAGCAGCTTCTGAATTAAGATTCACTCTGGACGTTTGAGACCAGAGACTGAGACCGAGACACAAGACACACTCATACACATACACATACATATATATATATTGTCCATTTTTTTCCTCTGCTTCAGTGGGAGAAGAGGAGCGCAGGGAGGGGATGCTACAAAGTGAGAAGGAGGAGGGAAAGAAGGAAGGAAAGGAGGAGGGGGGGGGAATGAAGGAAGGAAAGAAAGAGAGGAGGAAGGAAAGAAAGAAAGGAGGGGGAGGAGAAGGGGAGAGGAAGGAAGGAAGAAGGGAAGGGGGAGCAGGAGGAGAAGACAAGGAAGGAAGGGAGGAGAAGGAAAGAGAGGAGGAAGAGGAGGATTTTAGTGTTTTAGTGTTTTAGTGTTTACACAGAAACCGTTGCCAAGCGCTGTTCTCCCCAACAACAAGCCAGTAATTGGTTCTGTTAGCGGCTAACCTTGCGGAGGTGTCGGTGCGAGGTGGACTCGGACAGAAAGCTTTTGGATGCATCTCCCTCTCCTTCTCTTCCTCCTCTCTCAAGCCGCCAGATAGTGCCCAGTTTAAAAAAAAAAAATTTATTAATATTCTAATTGACAAGAGCCTGTCGTAACGTCTTCTCTTTGGGAACAATTGGCCTTCCTTTAGAAGGAATCAATGAGAACTGTGTCCGGACACCCGGCCGCCCAGCTCAACCACACATGAATTGATCATCAAAACATCAAAAAATCATCATCATCATCATCATCACATGGTAACGGAGCGTCGGGGCCTCGAGCCGCAGCTCCGGGAGGCTGTAAATAAGTGAGCGGAACAGCGGATGTAGTTTTCTGATCTGAAGTTTCTTTGACCGTCTTCATAATGCAGACCATCCAGCTCTGACATCTTACTACTGAAAGACTTAAAGTACCTCACTTTATTTAAATGGCATATATATACAAATATATATATACATATATGTATATATATATATATATATATATATACATATATAACCCGGAGTGAGACGTGGACAGACCGTATCTGTGTCTGTGTTTTGCGTGAAACAATCCTCTCATATGTTGACTGTAATGGAGTTACGATAACCTCCTTAAGGTGTTTACATGCCAGTTATAATCTAATCTTCGGGTCACATGTGAGCTCTCTCTCTCTCTCTCTCTCTCTTTCTCTCTCTCCGGCGGACGGGTTTTTTTCGCCACAGAAGTCGCCTCACATCTCTCCTCGCTCTCTGTTACTTCTTCCCTCCATCTCAATACTTCAGTGTTCAGGGTGGCGGTCTTGGACAAACTCCGCTCGCGCTCACATAATTGCTTATTTAATGCTGACCCCTGCTCGGTTTAGGAGGGTGGAGGAGGGGAGCTGGAGCCCTCCCCGTGCCTGCCAAGGCCCAAGTCAATGTGGAGTCTGTTTTTTTCGGGATATAAGGGCCGGCCACGGGTCCCAAGCCAGGGCCCTTTCCTGTGGGCCCTCTTCCTCCTCCTCCTCGTCTTCGCTCTCCTCCTTCATCCTCCACCCTCCTCTGAGCCCGGCTGGGCCTGGCGCTGGCACAGAGGTCCCTTTGTTGTGCACCAATGGCCCGGTCCTTCTCTCTCTCTCTCTCTCTCTGTCTCTCTCTCTCTCTCTCTTTCCACAAGCCCCCCTCTTCTTCCTTCTCGCCACCATCCCTCCCTCCCTCTCTATTTCTTTAAAGGTCTCGAGGCTTCACAAAAATGAGATAATAGGAAAAATAAAGCTGGCCGCTTGTGACTCAGGGCAAAACGTCTGGGTGAAAAATAGAAAGTGAGTGAAAGGAGAGAGCGAGAGAGAGAGAGAATAAGAGAGAGAGAGAGAGTATTGTTTGTGAGGTTGGTTGGGACGAGCTGGAATGAAGTTCAGTCTCCTCTCTCTCTCTCTCTCTCTCTCTCTCTCACTCTCTCAGCTTCTGAACCAAAAGCTCACTGTGGATCCAAAAGCTGGATGGGGCTTGCTCTAACACACACACACACACACACACACACTTTTCCCGCTCTCTCGGCAGGTGGACGGGGTTGTTTTGGCTCGGCTACAGGGCAGCAGCTTGACTCCGTTTGAGCCAATGAGCCAAGATAATAGTCGACGATTCCAGAGTTATTGTCGGCGGTTTTCCCCCCTCTGCTTTTTCCCAGAATCCCTCTCGCCGCCGCGCGGGATCCGAGTGGGAACGTCACCCTCTGATGAATTAATGCGCGTCAGAACGTTACCACCGTGACGGTTAATGTCAATATTGGGTTCACATTTGTTACCCTACATGTGTGAACTTCATATATCTTTAATTAGAAGCGGGAACAAGCTGATACGGAATATAAATCTATGAAATCGGCTGATTTGTTTTTCCCAACCTCAAAGCCACTTTACCGCCGTGCGGGTCTCACACTTCCACTTCATTTCTCCCCCTTCACTCTGTTCATTGTCCTGACCCCTTCATTTTGCTGTTGTCACGCGGGGGAGGCGGGGCTCCCCCCTCGCCTCCAGCTCCCAACACCCCACCCTGCAAATATGCAGCCCACACCCCTGCGTGGGCACCGGACTCCACCCGCTTACCTCACAGAACACACACACACACACACACTCACGGGCGTCCTATACGCCAGAAGAACAGGGAGTAACTCTTCCATGGAAAGTGTTGCGCTGTCCTCCTTTATTATGTGATGTTTGGCTCGCCGTGTTTCTGTCCCACAAGCGAATTTAGTCCAAAAAAATTGCAATATTGCAATATTGCAGAACAGAAAATCAGGTGCATTTCAACCGCATTTCAGTTTATTCTGAAATCCTTTTAGTGGAAAGAGTTCATGTGCATCAGGCGGGTCGTTATTGTTGTCAGGTGGTGGTGGCCTTGAGTCATGTTGTTACACAAAGATGACAACACGTGAACGCACTCGGCCCACCGGTGGTGCCCACGCCAGCACGATGAGAGGCCGGGGCGTCTTCCCTGAGGTCACGGCTCCGGGGCGCGCCTGCGGTGGTGCGTTTGTGTGTTCATCACGGTGACAGTGAGGGCTTCATTCCTCATAGTGTTCACCTCATCAATCAACGTCTCGCTAAAAGCTACCCAGCATGCCAGCTCTTCCTCTCTTCCCCTCCACTCCTCTTACCCATTTCCTCCCCACCCCCCCCCCTTCTTTTTCTTCTTCTTCTTTTTTTTTTTTTTTTGACGTCCGCTGCACAATGAAAGAGCCTCTTGGCTTTTATTAATAGTTAAAGTGGACCCGGCCTGTCACTGGGGACAATAACTGCAGCCCTGTTAATAAATAAAAATAATAACTAGGAGATGGAGACGGAGAGGGAGTGCGATGGAAAGAGAACAGGCCATTTGTTGTTCCCTCTCACTTGTCAAAGCTCTTTGGCTTAAAAGCCTCTGTCATTGTTGAGGGAGAGGGGGCTGCAGGGAGAGATGGGAGTGAGAGACATGGAGAGAGAGAGAGAGAGGGAGAGAGAGAGAGAGAGAGAGGGGGGGGAGCGCCAGGGGCTAATAGCACCTGTTGGGGTGATGGTGAGACAGCTGTCAGTGGGTAGGGGGAGGGGGGGGGGGGTACAGGAGCGCACTCTCTTCCTCCCTACGCATGTTTTCTTTCCGTCCTCCTCCTGTTTTCGCAACCGATTTTCTCCCCGGTCCTCCGCCCCGCGAACCTATTCCCCGAAGGCGACGGTGGCCTCCGACAGAAAGCACGGGGGCACATCAGGAGCAGCGGCGCTGAGACTGATTAACCGGCCGAGTGGCAGCGGAGGGATCCAAAAATAACAAGAAAAAAAAAAAAGGACGAGACCGGTCAGAGTCCAAAGGACGGTGGTGGGATTCGGGAAAAAAAATGCAAGAGAAGAAGGGTGAGGAATAGAAAGCGTGAGAGCTGGATATCTTGAAGTTCAGCATTGATCTGCCTTGTGTGTGTGTGTGTGTATGTGTGTGTGTGTGTGTGTGTGTGTGTGTGTGTGTGTGTGTGTGTGTGTGTGTGTGTGTCACCTTGAATGCAACGGAGCATGAGTTGCTCTCTTCTGGAAGCGAGAGGAAACATCCTGATTCAGGCCTCTGGGGAAGCTGCACACACACACACACACTCACACACACACACACACACACACATGTACAGTATGTAGGACACGCCGCAGCTCTCTAGCGTGCGTCCCTGTTTGTGTGATCGGGTGTCATTTTAAACCATGAACATCTCCAGGTGGCCGCTCATTCCCATCTCCCCACGTTCACTCCATCCTAGACAGGGGGGGGGGGTGATAAGTAGAGGGATGAAGAGGAACGAGAATGGAGGAAGTTTGGGCAAAAGCGACGCTTTTTCTTTCTTTCTGTGTGTGTGTGTGTTTGGATGTTGGGTAAAAGATGTTGTCGTGTGTGTGTGTGTGTTCATGTCTCGATTAGTGGAGGAAAAGTGCTAAGCTGTTCAGCTCAACACGCCGGACATCTCCCCCTCTCTCTCTGTGTGTGAAGTATTAGCATGTGCTGGTCTCATACCAGTGAGATTAAGATTCTTCTTCTTTTTTTCTCGTGAATCAGTCTTGTCGTTATGGAGGGGGAGAAAAATGTAGAATAATCTGGGGTGGGGGACAAACAACTTTCCTCCTGCCATCTGCAGTCGTGTGTGTATATATATATATATATATATATATATATATACATACACATATCCACAGCTCACTCGAGTGTGCATGCTTGTGCGTCTCTGTGTTTTTGGGGGTGTTTGTGCATCCGAGGGTGTGTGTTTGCATTGGCTGACGGGGTTAATCTCCCCACTTAAAGTGTAAAACCTCCTTCCTTAGCAAGGCCTCGCATCCCGAGTGCAGATGGCTCCCAGTAAATAGAGTACTCTCTCTCTTTCTCTCTCTCTCTCTCACTCTCTCTCACTCTTGCTTCACACTTTCAGTCTGCCTTTGTGTGATCATTTCATTCGCTCCCCTTTGTTCACGTCAATAACAGTCAACAGGGCGACCGGCCTCGATGGCCGCCGCGTCGCTCTCTCGGTGTGTAGATGCGTGTGTGTGTGTGTGTGTATTTTTTGCACACATGTAGAGTGAGTCTCAGCATGTGTGTGTGTGCGCTCTCTTGTGTGACATTTCCATCCCCCCCCCACTGCGTGTGCATTTGTGTGTGTGTGTGTGTGTGTGTGTGTGCGCGCACGTCCGCGCGACCGTAGTTAGGGTTGTAATTAGTGATTCTGTGTGTGCACATGTGTGTGTGTGTGTGTGTGTGTGTGTGTAAGGGTCTGTGGAGTGTGTGTTGAAAACAAAGCGCGAGCTGATAATGTGTCCATTGTGGCGGGTGCATTAAGGCCCTCTTTGTCTCAGGGCCCACAGGGCTAATGATTCTCTAGCAGCAGGTGAGAGGGAGAAAGCCTCTCTCTTTCTCACCACTTGTCTCTCTCTCTCTCTCTCTCTCTCTCTCCCTCTCTCTCTTTATCCTGCGCTTCCTCTCTCGCTCTTTTTTTCATTTTTGCTCACTTTGGTTTTTTTTGTTCTTCAGATTTCCTCTCTCTTTCGATTATCAGCTTCTCTCTCTCGCCTCTCTCCCCCTTCCACTCTCCCTCTCTCTCCCCCTCTCTCTCTCCTGCTGATGCGGCCATTAGGCTGAGCTGCCGCTGCCTTTATTACAGCAAATGGACTTTAAATGAGCTTTATTGTCATGTTGGTCAGCCAACTGAATCCCTCTCTCTCTTTCCTATGCCCCCCCCCCCCATCCCCCTCCCTCCCCACCTCCCCCACCCGCCCTAAACAGAGGCCTCCAGCATTGAGAGGCTGTTGTCAAAGGACTGGAAGGATAAACTTTTGGCCATGGGCTCAGGGCACATCGGAGAAATTAAAGGTATGGTCAAACTAAATAATGACAGAACTAAACTTAAGTGAGCGGGATTCAATTAACCCTTTGAACTTAATAAAATGCACCTCCGATGTCCATTGAGGGAGAAAAAAAATCTTTAAAGCTAATAAGGTGATTTGATATAATGCCGCTGAACCAAAAGGGATCTGAGTACTTATTGTCTGTATTTATGGTTACAGCTAATGCAACATGACACAGTCACCAAAAATGCAAACTGATACGCAGCAGGCAAAAAAAACCGGGGTCAGGGGAAGTCCACAGATAACTCACTGACCCCGTGACGAGATTACACTTCCTGTTTACACCGAGCGTGGTGGGAAAAGCCAGAGCAACAACGTGAAACCATATTGACAAACACGAGGAAACCAACAGGCGTTTTATTTGACAGTCGGGCTTAGAATGTGGCTTCAGGGTTTTTCTAGCCCGACTGTAAATACCAGTGAGCGGCATCATCAGGAAGACACGGAGCCACTCGGATACAAGCCAGCGAACGGCGAGGAAACGCCGCCAATGAGCGTATTCAGATGAGCTGAAATCCTCAGATCTGATCGGCCCTCGGCCGAACCCGGCCGGCGCCCTTTGGCCGACGTGCCAGACAGTCGATGGCGTCTCCGTTCGTCCGGCAGCTCCGCGTTAATCTCGGCGCTAATCGCCCGGACCCAGGTCACCGAGCACCGGCCGGAGGGCGGGAAGGGAGGCGAGAGAGCGCCGCGCTGTGAAGAGTCAGCCGAACGGGCTATTATTCCCCTGTGACTCCAGGGCAAAGCCGCCGTTCTCCTCCAGTAATTGAGCTTCATTAGGAAGCGAAGCAATATGTAATCAAAGAGCCTCGCGGAGCGCCGTGGCCGCCGAGGGGGGGGGGGGGGGGGGGCTCCATTGATCAGACCCCCTTGTCCCAGCTCCCTGCCGCGCTGACATTTCTGTGTAGGGGCGTCCCGCATGGCGCACCACACACCAACAGCTGGGGAGCAATATCAGGAGTGTGTATGTGTGTGTGTGAGTGTGTGTGTGTGGAAGCGCAGAAACACTCGCGTCTATGTGCGTGTGTGTGTGTGTGTGTTTTACAGCGCTTACATAACAACGTGTGTCTGTGAGGGCGAACGTGTACTTGTGGAGGGAAGAACAAGACGGATATGTATGTGGAAAGTCAAGCGTTCGTACATGTGTGTGGTGGGGGTGGTGCTCTCATTTGTCAGTGCGTCCCGTGACTCTGGTCCCCATCGAATACCGTTGAAGAGCTTTTTGTGGGGGGACAAAGTGATTTTGAGCCACCGCCTCCTGCACTGTCTGACTTATTGAGAAGCAACATTGGTAAAAGGCCCCATGCGGTTCCCTCGGCACACACACACACACTCACACACACACTCACACACACAAGTATGGAACTCATAGCACGAGAGTAAATGTCCCCACAGTGTAGTTAACGTCAGATCTGCAGCACGGAGATTGACATCTCTTCAACCCTCGATGTGCCTTCTGAATTGCCTCCTCGTGTTTCTTTGCTCACTCTACGGCAGTTTTATGTTCAGCTCGTTTTTCATCACTTTATTATTAAATGCGAGACAATGTCACACTCGGGGGAGAGAGGGGGTGAGACGGTGATATTTAAAACGAAAGAACCTGAAATTCTTTATTCCATTCAACTGAAATACTCTGGATGTCTTCTGCATCATCGTTAGACACGCTTCCTCAACCCTCTGCCCAGAAAAATGTGGCATCTTTGGGAAAGTTGGCTCTCTTCGGGTCTGAATCCATCTTGGATGCTAGTAAACAGGATTTAAGAGGGTAAAGGCACATGTACAACCTCCGATCCCCCCAGAGTGAAACGCTGTCTGTAGTCAGACAAGTCAAGTGAACTTGAGTTACTGAAAATCCGGTTATCCCAAACCACATAAGTGCTTTAATCAAACCGTAACTGCATTACCTTAATGGAAATTTGATTATTTACCGTAATAGCGTTATCATGACCATGCCAATATACTTCTTAATACACGCTCGCTACTTCCAGACGTCTTTTTCCCTCTCTCCTTCTTTCCCCTCGTCCTTCTTCTCTCCTTCTTCCCTTACCTCCTCATCCGGCCTTACCGTAGGGTGTATGTGTTGGGGGGGTTATCAATCCAGCCGGGGTCATTAATTAGCCCCATGTACACGGTGACACGTATTACACTGTTACAAATTGCTTAATTACGGCACGCACGAGTGTGTGTGTGTGTGTGAGAGTTGCCGTCGGTGCGTAGGTTGGTAGGTAAGCCCGGGCCGCGGGGGAGGAATGTGTGTAAACCGATGGAGGAAACCAGTTATCGATCCGCCTGCCGGCCGCGCGGCAGCTGGGGAAACAAGCCGCCGCCGCCGCCGGCTGATTTATGAGCCGCGCGCGGAACATTCATGAAGTCTGAGACGAGGCGTCTCGCATCCTCCTCCTCCGAGGGTTCCTAAATCTCGGCTCGGTTAGGAAGCGTGTTGTTTTCTTGGATTCGCCTTCTTCGGCAAACACTCTGGTTTACCGACGAAAGATCCGCAGCTGAGAGGGGGATCGAGAGCAGCTTGTCGAGGAAGAATGGACGGCCTGTCTCCGTTTCTCACACACCTCTCCATCCCGGCTGCTGCTCGGAGGAATGTCCTTCCACGGCGGCGCACACACTGCTCTGCACAGATATGTGACTGTGTTTGCATTTGTGCGTGCGAGTGTGTGTTTTTGTAAACGGGGGGGGGGGGGGGGTTAACCCCAACAAGAACCCTCGACAAGAAAGACTCCTTTGATCCATCGCTTCACCTTTGCAACCCCCCCCCCCTCCTCTTATCCTTTTTTTCCCCCCTTGCCCCCTTTTCTCCCCACCCGTTCACCCCCCATTTGAACAGGCGAACGTTTTTAACACAAGGCTCTTTCTTGTCTTGGTCAGCTTTCGCTATACACACACACACACACACACTCTCACACACACACACACACACATTTCTGGCTCTACAAAGGTGGGTCTGTGAGTTAGGACAGCGGCGTGTTTATTTTTCCAGCAGCCAGTGCTCCCGACAGTTGCCTTTATTGTTCATTGTTGGCGGATGGATGGAGTTCGGGGGAAGTGAGGGAGGAGGAAGGGGAGTGGTGTTGGTGGGCACGGGAGGAGGGTGGGGGCGGCGGGCGGGGGTGGTGTGAGGCAGCGGTGGCTACCAACAGGGAGGACAAATGGATGGCTCTCACCTTCCCGAGCGGTCAAAGGGCAGGTCAGCAGCCGGGACTTCTCGCCCTCTCTCCCTCTCTCCTTGCCGACTCCCCCTCTCGCCCCCCGTCGTGTTTCTCTTTCTTTTCCTCCCTGCTTCCCCCTCTTTCTCTCCTCACCCTCGCCCTTTCTTCCTCATCTGGTTTGCCTGGTGCAGGAATGTGGCCCTGTTAAAGGTAGCAGCTGAAGAACAATGGGGGATTGTGCTATCCCACACACGTGCACGCACACACTGTGCGCACACACACACTCACACACACACACACACAACAAAGGCATGTAGGCAAACATTGATACATATGACCAGACATAGGCGCACACACTCGCACTGATTGTGCCTCAGTGTGCCTCTTTCTAACTACATCCTGTTGAATGATTTAGGGTGTGTGTGTGTGTGTGTGGGGGGGGGGTGTTTGTGTGTGTGTATGTGTGTGTAATGGAGCTGGTATGTCAGGATCTGAGAGGTCAAAGTTCAGGCCATGCTAAATGTGAGCAGGAGGTTGGCTGACTGCAGGGTAAACACAGACCAGACACACTCGCCTTCTCTTTTTTCCCTCTCTCTTTCACACACACACACACACACACACAGTCCCAAATGTGGACGGATGTCCATATTTACCTCCAAGTCAGCGCCAGTTAAATCAATTTGAACTTTAACTATTTTTTTGTTGCATGAAGTGTACATTTCCAACCTTGTGTTTTATTTACTTTGTTTGTTGAACATAACGTGGCTCCAGTCTGACTTTAGTTCCGCCACCACGTTCTGCCCGGTTACAAGTGTTTCCCCCCCCCGCCAGATTTATTTTCTTTATTTCATTAAAGCCATAAAGACAGTGATGGATTTGTCTTGACTCTTGAGTAATCACTGCTGGCCTTCTGTGCCCGTGGAAAAATAAGTCAACATCTGGCTTTACAACACTTGAGGCGCACATACACATATACTCATAGCCTCCGCCAACAAGCTTCTCCCCCCCCCCCCCCCACCGTCCAAAGCCCCTAAACAGTCGTATATTAGGTTGACCAACAACCCATGGAGAGCTCTACGCTGCTTTGTTGTTCCTTCCACCTCCGTTCTCCCCTTCATGCCTCTGACCTCTGACCTCGCCCCCACAACCCTCTCTGGCCTCCGGATAACCATGAAAATTGCTCAAAGAAGAAGAACACGCCTTGACACGACAGCTTCTTGTTGCTCCCGTCGCCTCCACATCTTTTATTAACGTCCTCACACAAGAAGACATAGTATGACGATAACTGCTGTGCATGAATGGAGACTTTAAAAAATGTCAGCTAGATGCCTAAAGGCTACTTTTTAAATGATGAAAGAAGTGCCACCCTCTCACCTTCGACCCCTCTCTCCCCCCCCGCAGGTACCGCAGACAGCCTGGCGGAGAAAGAGCGCCAACTAATGGGCATGATCGGCCAGCTGAGCAGCCTGAGGGAGCAGCTCCTGGCGGCCCACGAGGAGCAGAAGAAGCTGGCCGCCTCGCAGATGGAGAAGCAGAGGCAGCAGATGGAGCTGGCCAAGCAGCAGCAGGACCAGGTACGCCGAGTGAGGCTGTGAGGGGCGACGCGGCCGAGCCGCCCTGACGGGTCATTTAGTACGAATCCAGTTCACCAGAGGAGCATTTTGCGACATCACCTCCCGTCAGATCTTTAGACATCTCGAATTCTTTCGTTTAATCCGCCGTATTTTAGAACTTCATGGGGTGGATTTACTACCAGAAGAAAATCCACCCCAGAGTAATATCTGTTGTTTCAGGTCAGTAAACGGTTAAAAAAAAGCATGTGATGCGATGCTGCTTTGGAAGATAGACATACAGTACATTTGCAGACACACAAATGCACTTACACTCTGAAACATCACAAATGGCCATCATGGACTTTTCTTTCCTAAACACTCTCTCTCCCTCTCTCACACACACACACACACACACACACACACACCTTATACTGTATAGTGTTCCCACAGCCAGAGACATGCGCCTTTGGCAGCTTGAACATAGGGACACTGCACAGGAATAAGCTGAGGGTATGTAGTGTTGGAGCGGATGTAGCGCAGACATTCACACACACACACGCTTACACACACGCACACACACACTCCAAGCTCCAAAGCGAGAGTCTGCCAGGTATTTGCATAGAGAAGGGTTTCCCTCTTTGTTGTGCTTTTTAGCTTCTGGAAAGCTTGGTTTTTACAAAGGGAACACTCTCACACACACACTCTCTCACACACACACACACACACACATGCAGAAACAGGGCCGTGAGGACGAATCACCTGTGACAAGCACAATGCCTCACAGTACCCGTGGCTGCATCCGCACCAGTGTGCACCGTTCCCGGCTGTATGTCAATAAACTACAAGCATCGGAAAAAGTAGTTGTGTTGAAGTGAAAATAAATGTCTCTAAATGAATTAGACGTCGAACGGACTAACACATGTAAGCTGTTCAAAGAGTGTGTTCATGTCAGTGTGTCGTGTGACTCTGTTTCCCACTTGGCTGTGAGCTGTGCGTCCAGATGAGATGAGCTCCTTAATATTTCATTCCAGGGCATCGACCCTCTGTCGTGCAACCGGGGGCCTCAGAGACCTGCAGATTTGTCGCATCTCCCACGGGGCCCCCCCTGCTCACGCACCAACACACGCACGCACAACACTCCCACACAAACACGCCGCATATACATTCCAGTAACGTGTCGTGTTCTCCGTCCTGTAGATTACCCGGCAACAGCAGCAGCTTCTGCAGCAGCAACACAAAATCAACCTCCTGCAGCAACAAATCCAGGTGAGGCCAGCGTGTGTGTGTGTGTTTGTGTGTGTGTCCGCCCATGTACAGTATGTAATCATGTGTATGTGTCTTTCAGAGTGTTTGGTTGATGTGTCCTGATGTGCGTCTGCGTGGCCCACATAGGCGATGTTGTGATTGTGATTGTTGCAGCTTTTATTTGCTCAGCCATCAATCAGCGTTGACTTATATTAGCCCCTCCTCCTCTAACACACACACACACACACACACACACAAACACGGACTCATACAGGCACACTCAACCTGTGTAATAACTCGAAGGTGGTCAGTATGCTTGGCAAAAGAAAGCATACAAAATGTTCACTTTAAGTCTTCATTAGTTCATTCAAAGAGCTGCCAGTGCATGTTGCTCGTGTGTATTCCATCTCTGATTGGCCGAGGAGGTTTTCACAGGCAGAGCGGTAGATGGGCTCGGTTAAGTAACGGCAACCTTTTACAAACTCAAACGTAGCAACCAAGTCAGAGATTTAGTCAAGAAGGGGTCGGGAGGAAGCTGGAAACAGAATCGTTAAGATGGGTTCATCGTTACTAGGGTTACAACGGTCCAACCAAAGGCTCCAGCGAGGCCTTATTACCCGTCATTACATCGTCGTTAGCCTACCGGACGGAGCACACATGTTCCTCTAAGTAGAGCTTGATGCGACTCATTCAGAAAGGACCGAGACCCAAAAATGGGACTATTCTGTGTTGTACTAAATTATACTAGATGGTAGATATAGATTGGTTACTATAGGAACCAATGGGACCCAATGTTTGACACTAATTTAAGAGGACGCCATATGTTTCTGTCACAGGATAAATTTCTCCAGGATATACAAGGAAATGCTAATTTGGTTGCCTCCTTATTTGGATAGTCTGTGTCTTCAACAATGTGTAACACACATCTAAGAATGCCGATTGTAGCCAATATAGAAATACAACAACGTCGACTGAACATTATTTTTGAATGTGAATCTATCTTATGTGTTACGCTTCAGAGTAAATGGATGGGTGTATGTGTAACACTCGAAAATGGAGGTATTGTCCTTTTTGGGGGCCACACTGGAGCCTCTATGCTGGTCCAGGTGGCTTGGAACGAATAGCCCAGGCCTTTGTAAAAGCAGATGACACTGAATTTTGAGCTGAGAAAGCCGGGCTTTGTATCATAAAGAGACACCCTGTCCAAGAGGGAACACACACACACACACACACACACACACATTCCCTTTCCCCCCCAAGAGTTAATCCATGCACAGTGTGTGTGTGATAAGAGACCTTGTGATAGCATGCGTTTGGGACGTGTGTCCACGACTCTGTGCAAAGCAGCTGTGTTTATTCGCTATGTGCGAGATGAATTCTGAATTGTTCAACTTTTTTTTTTGTCTCTCTGCCCCCCAAAAACACACCCAAAAAAATGAAGAATTTTGTTTCTGAGGATCACTCTGTGCATTCTCGAGCGTTCCCGCGTCTTTCGCCCGTGCGTATACGGAAGCGCGTGCGCGTCCGCCGCAGCTGTGTGTGTCGAGCTATAAACACGTCCGCTCATGATTCACTCCCTCGCGACCCCGCCGAGACAAAGCTCTCCTTTCCCATGACTTTGCAACCTTTTCCCAAACAAGCTTCTCTCCATTGAGCGGGCCCAACAATAGTTTCTCACAAGCAGGGGCAGCTGTAGGCAGCCCTAGTTAAGAGGCACACAATCAACAGGGGGACAAGAAAAACACACACACACACACACACACATACACGGCCGCGAACAATCATGTGAAGAAAAAAAAAAATCAGAATAATAAACGCCTTCCGTAGCCGGCGCACTCGTGTAGTAGCGAGCAGTCGCAGAGAGCGCCACACACTCGCCACTGATGATCAAACACACACTCCATCATCAAAGACTTGGTCGAGAAACACACTGCTTAATCATTCATGAAGAGATTGTCCGCACAATCCCACAATACAATGGCCTGCCAGAGAGAGGACACCAGGTTCAGTGTGTGTGTGTGTGTGTTTTGTGTCTGTATGATAAGCCCCTTGTGATTGCATTTCCCCCTAACGAGGCTGAGTTCAGCTGTCCCTTCGTGTGTGTGTGTGTTTGTGTATGTGTGTATGTGTGTGTGTGTTTGTGTGTGTGTGTGTGTGTCTGCGTCCTTGGCTTTGTTGGGCCCGAACCCCCCCAAAGGCCTGTGAAGAATGCTTTCAACCGTCCACTTGGAAGAGGTGATGAAATGAAACGAATAATGAAGCTCATGAAAAAGAGAGGAGAGTGACACACATCCTTCATGAAAGGAGGACAAATTACACGTCCGGTTTCCTTATTCGCTTCTTTTTTTTTCTCTCTTCTCACACCCGAAACCCAAATCAAGCGAGTGCCGTTGGCCATTTAATGACGCACCATGTGGGACAGGACACACACACACACACACACACACACACCAGTCATTAGTGTCTACAAGTCAGCGATTGGCTACTTTATCGCTCTGACTAATTAATTCTACCTGGAATTATTCATGAATTAGCATCCATTATGATGCATTCATGTCACCCCCCCCCCCCCCCCCCCCCACACGCACACACACACACACACATATACACACACACACACACACCGTTATAAACTCCCGTTTTACCTTTCGAAGGATCTTTTATTCTGCTTCGCCTGATACTAGCTCAACTCTCAATGTGTTCTTTAGCTGCTGAATTTAAACTAAACCTAACCTATAATCTGATTTAACCTCTAATCTCAAACCCTTAATCCAAATGCTGACTCTAAATGATTCTTAAACCCAACAGATCTAATCCAAATTGTAATCTTAAACCTAAACCCAACCAGGACCAGGAGAAATGAGCCATTATTTGCATAGAATTGAGCTGAATCCGAGGGTATAAGAACATGTGTGCACACACACACACACACACACACACACTCACTCCCCAGTCCCCTGCTAGGGGCCCTCTTGTTAAGCTCCAAGGGGTGAGCACATTTCCTCCAACTTCCCTTTGCTCTGCCCCTCGTCTTCCCTCGTTCTAATTAAACAACTTGTCTCCGAGGCTCCCCCTGGTGTTGCCGGGGACGACCGATGCCGCCGCGCGGGGAAGCGCGACAGGGATGAAAGAAGCTCACCTGCCGAGCGGCTCCGGGCTCAACTTGAGAAAAAATGCGCACGCATATTTTTAGAATAGATGCGGCGCACAAACACTCGGAAACAGAGGGATGAGCGGACACCGGCGTGCCCTGCCTAATGAATCAAAACTCACTCAACCAAAACACACACACACAGAAACACACACACAATAAAACACACACGCGGTCAAGTGTGCGTCTCTGCCGGCTGCCTTTCATCTCATCACGCTGTAGGTGGGAGACGGAGAAGAAGTGATCAGAATCCTGATGCTTTGACTAGTTTAAGAGACGCCAGACGCGCCAAGCTTTCTATTAAGACTAACCCGCGTCGGTAACTTAATCACACACAGACACACACACACACCTTCTGAGTGTTATAGACCTGGTGCAAGGCCTCTGTCCTTGCTCAATAGTTTCCATTCTCTGCGAGAACAACAAAAGCAAAGAACCCTAAAAAGATTTCCATTCATTTCGACACTCACAAAAAACACACATACACACACACACACACACACACAACACACCGGCACCTCTGTACTGGAGCGGCGGCCAACCCAATTGCCTGTGTAATTGTTTAATCACTCCCATTACACCGCAACCAGTGTAATTTGTGTTTTCCTTTACGCACTTCATGTGTCGATGTGTGCACACACACACACACACACACACACACTCGTAAACTCGACCACAACCGAGCACCCATTCCCTCAGAGACCCGCCCTCCCTCACACACGCATACCTGTATGCGTGCGTGCGTGTGTGTGTGTGTGTGTGTGTGTGTGTGTGTGTGTGTGTGTGTGTGTGTGTGTGTGTGTGTGTGTGTGTGTGTGTGTGTGTGTGTGTGTGTGTGTGTGTGTGTGTGTGTGTGTGTGTGTGTGTGTGTGTGTGTGTGACATGAACCATGCTCCTACATTGACAGCCGGCTGGCCTCTAACAGCCCCTGTCCATAGAAAAGTTAATGGACTAATATTAAAAGCCTCTCTCTCTCTCTCTCTCTCTCTCTCTCTCTCTCTCCCTCTCCAAATTAATTATTGGTTCTGCTGCTCGCGCACGTCCCTTCTTTAGCAGCGGGTCATCCGGGTCTTCCATTAATTGCCCGAGCATATGGTCGCCAGCAGATTTGAGCTGTGGGACTTTAACGGGGCTATTTATTTATTTGTTCCGCGCGCGCTCCGATGCGAGCCATATTGCGCGGCGCTGGCAGCTATTGTTCGTCGCGTTAACTTCATAGAGCTAATTACTCCCCAATAATAACTTTACCTTGGGAGTTTTTTAGCGCGCCGCGTGCCAACCAACCTGTTTCGCACCCCATATGTTAATTAGCGGCCACATCTTCATTATGCCGCAGCGGCGCTTTAAGTTCAAGCTGTGCCGCCTGGCGCGCGGCGAACGCAGCCGCGACTCGCTGCCAATTATCCAACTCCTGCTCCCCTCTCTCTCTCCTCCGTCTCTCCTCCTCCTCCTCCTCACGCACGTTCATTCTGTTCTCTCTGCTGTTTATTTCCCGAGAAGTTCTCTCGCCAGGGTGATTCGTCAACTTCTCTCTTTCTGTCTGTCCTCTTTGCCCTTGTGAAAGTTCTCAAGAAAAAGTTTCACATGTATATTTATATAATATATATATTATATATATATATAATATATATATATATAATATATATATACTGTTCAAAAGTTTGGGGTCACTTTGAAATGTCCTTATTTTTTAATGTGGTAAATGACTATTCTCTGGTTGTTAATGAAGTCTCTACAGGTGTCTAGAGGCCCATCTCCAGTGTTCTAATGGTTCATTGTGTTATCGCCTTAGAAGACTAACGGAGGGGTATAAAACCCTTTTTATGTGAGCACAGCTGAAAACAGTTATGCTGGTGAGAGAAGCTATAAAACCGGCCTTCCTTTGAGCGACAAGTTTGAAGAACAACATTTTTATTTTTGAAAAAATCTAACCGTGTCAATGTCTTCTATTGGATATTCATTTTGCATTTCACTTGATAATTAAAAGTGTGAGTTTTTCATGGAAAACACGAAATGGTCTGGGTGACCCCAACTTTCGATCGGTAGTGTGTATATATATATATATATATACTGTATATATATATATATACATATATAGAAACATGTGATTCCTGTTCCAATTCCTTTATATATATTTTTTTGTTTTGCATTCAGTTATCACTGATTAGAGGACTTTTTTTTCAGATAAGCTCCAGTTTTGTTTGTTTCAGGTTTCTTCTTTTGTTGATGCGGAGGAAGGCTCTGCAGATAAAAAGCGGGGCTCCTCATCCTCCCACTGTGGCGGCGGTGTGATGTTTTCCGGTCTGCGTGTGTTGTAGGTTTTCATGTTCGCTTTGGGCCCGATGTGAAAGAGGAGCTGACGAGTGCGTTATTCCCCAAAGCGCCTGCTGTTTCAGATGTGCCTTTTTTTCCTCCTTTATGTGGAATCTGGGAGATTTTCTGATAGATCTGGCCTCGCTCGCACTTTCCACATCTCTGGTTCTCGCCGCCTCACTTCTACTCT
>NC_079397.1:9305917-9325917 GCF_029220125.1 Pseudoliparis swirei | reverse complement strand
ACCCCCGTCAAGTGGTGGGCTCGTCTTTTCACTGCCTCCGCCAGCTCCAACCGGACTGGCACTCGGCGCCAGGCTGAGCCGCCCCTGAGAAAACTCTCTGGCAACTTTGAAAGTTGTTGCCAGTTGATGCAGTTTGGTGCGGCGGCTCTAAATAAGACATGTGTGGCGCCGCGCTCCGACATATTCTCCCGGCGCTTCGGAGCTTTTGAAGATGTGAATAGATTTGGGGACGCACGTTGTGAATTTATGTGTGCTGCTTTCTCTCGACACTTGTTGAACAGTCGCACGGCGTCGCTGCTGTCCAAGCTGCCGCCGAGAACCGTTCTCCACTTTTAAAATCTATTAAACGTGTCAGAAATTCAATTAACTGCAATATCAGGTGTGACGCGTTTATTTTTATTTCTCACAAAGCAACGCAAAATACACGTGCAGCTCTCTTCTGAAGACAGAAAGTGAATGCAACAGCATGATGATGTCATCAGGGTTATTTTTTATTTTATTTTTACTTTTAGAAGTCTCCCGTCTGAGCCTGTGGAGTTTCCCTAAATTGTGCTCTAATTGACACCAAAGGAACATTCTCCCTTCCCCCGCTCCGCGTGTCAGTGAGTGATTTCATCCCCGTCCGCCGAGGCCGCCGTCCCCAAGCCAAGAGCAACATATTTGCTTTCCTCCGTCCTTCTCGCTTTTGTTACAGCGACCCCCAGGAGGAGCATAAATATCCATCCAGCTCATGTTTGTCTAGGGAGCGAGGAGAAAAGAGCCATCGCCTAGAATACACAGTCCTGAAATAATTATTTAATCCCTCCTGCCCGCCCTCTCCCTTGGAGAAAAGAATGTCTCGGCTTCGCTTTTTCCTTTTTTCTTCTTCCTCTTCTTTTTTTTTTTTTAAGAACAGAGTTATCTGGGAAAATATGTCAGAAGGAAAGTCTTGGCTTATGCCAATTGCACACACACACACACACACACACAGACACATGGGCACATGCACAAAAGTCTATCCCGATACGGACAAGAAGCTGGCCGCTGTGCTGAAGGTCGAGGTCAGAAGTGCAAGGTCAAACCCTGAGAACATTTCCAAGTTTTTCTCCGTGAAGAACCGAGAGTCCTCGCTGTGATTTCAGAATAAAAGCCTGACCTCCGTGTTCTGGGTTTTGGTTCGTGGGCATGTCCGAATGTAAATCAGAGCCGTCAACAGGCCGGCTTCATTCAATATGAAGATGATTAAGCACAATACTCCTCACCCTCCGTCTCCTCCTCCCCTCATCCTTGACCTTTCTCTCCCTCCTTTCCCCTCTCTCTCTCTCTCTCGAAGTAATTACAGCGCGGCATATCTGCACCTGGTCACTAATAAACCCCGCTCGTCCTTTTCTCTCTCCGTCTCCTTCTCCTCTGCACTCCTGTCATCTCCTCCGCCCTGTCCGTCCGTCTATCTCTTGATTTATCACTCCTGACGGAGGGGAGGGGGAGAGGGGGGGGGGGGAAAGAGGTGGAGAGTAACTTGTGAAGAGAGGAAAGATGACAACAAGAAGGCCACAAGAAGAGAGAGAGAGAGTGTGTGAGACGGGGAGGCTGAAAAGCAGCTCCCTCCCAACAAAGCAGGAGAACACACAGTTGAGACGGGGCGGGAGAGCGAGAGAGAGAGAGAGAAGAAAGAGCAGCAATCGGCAGTGGCGGCTCTTAATTACTGCGCTGGGGCCAGCTTTATCACAATCCCTTCACCTCGCTGCTCTTTGTCAGGGGGTATTAAGGAGGAGGACACACAATCAGGCTTTTCATTAATGCCCTACCGGCAGCTCACACAAAGGGCGGCTTTAACAGCTGCAGAGAGAGGGACTCAGGTGGCGGTGGTGTGTGAGGCACAAAGGTGGGACGAGAGGGAGGATGGGGGGGGGGGGTGGACTGAGTGGAGGAAGGGTCACAGAGCAGGAAAAGGAAGAGAGATGAGAGGGATGCAACGGGAAGAAAAGATGAAAGAGAGATGGAGAGCGTGGACTGGTGAGAGGGATACTGGTGTGTAAAAACAAAAAGGACCATCGCTGACGTGTTTTAAAAAAAACTTTTTATTTTGTGTTTCCCTCAGGTGACCCCTACCCTCTCCAGCTCATCCCCACAACAATGGCGGCCGCAGCCGCCGCCGCTGCTTCCACGCCAGGCCTGGGACCCCTCCAGCTCCAGGTAAGAATAGAGCATCTACAGATGATCACTCGGTGGCAGATTTAGGGAACAAAACTAAAACCAGGTCTTGAATATCAACCACTAAAAACATGGATTATTATTTTCTTCCTCTTCACTTGGGTGGGCCTATTGGGAATAAATCCCCCGACAGTGTTCACACCACGTCCTGCCCACTGAGCTATACAAGAGCACAAACACAGCCGGCGGGGAGAGGACATGGAGGGGATGCAAAGCTGTCACTTTCAGCGTGGACAGTGAAGAGATCCCATATGAACACGATCTCCGTGATCACACAGAACCGACGAGTGTAAGCCGAGCTCTTGGCTTTGTCCAGTAATACTCAGATGGACCGTGTGGGTGACGCTGAGGAGATCTCAATCTCCTTGAAAGGCACCAAGTTAGTTGTTTTTTAAAGCATTTGACCTTTTTAAATGTATCGCCTCGATCAAAATGATGATTTTTTTTTAACACACCATACAACCTCTTAGCTGTCGGGTACAAATACTTTACCTCAAGCCAACAAGTGTGTGTGTGTGGGGGGGGGGGGGGTGATGAAAAGCATATGAGGTGTTTTGAGCCAAAGCATTCAAGGCGTCGGCCCCTGTATACGTCACGGGTTCAAGAAAGGGCTCTGTTCTTTTTCTTTTCTCTTTTCTGCCACTGTGACATATTTGGAGTCCAAACAGGGGGGGGGGGTAGTAAAGCAGAGAGAGAGAGATGAGGTATGAGTGAGTCATCAGGCTTATACGCAGGATGAGTCTGACTCGGGTCCTTTTCCTGTCTGCATATTGAGAATAAATGGCCTAATTGTGGCGGCGAGCGTTTGTACACGACTTGACCTTACACTCACATCCACGCGGGCCTCAGGGCCCCCTCTCCCAGGTTAAGAGCTTGCGCGGATACCCCCCCCCCCCTCCTCCTCCTCCCCCCACCGGTTCCCTTTCCGAAGCACATTAACCTCCCGTGTCGGGCTCGGCCTCTGAGCGGGCTGCACTTGGCCCTCGTGTCTCCTTGACACACATTGTCATAAATATATGACCCACACATGGATGTCTGGGTGAAACAGCTGCATTGACACACACACACACGTACACACACACTTTTCCTGCACATATTTTTCACTTACTGTTCAATTCAAAGGGAATGATGGGGAAGTATGTGTTAAAGGTTAGGCAGAGGGTGTGTAACACATGTGCACCTGTCAGCCCAGCGCTCTGCCCCATATGCTCGACACTGCAGGGAGAACAGAATCGCTGTGTAATTCTATCATGGAGAACGGACCCCGCTGTCGTCACTGATTTCATTATTACTCTTGTGTGTGTGTGTGTGTGAGCACATGTGTGTGTTTAGCCTGAGAATAATGTCCTCTGTGCTGTTATCGCTGCTTCAATCTCGCCGTCCATATGTTCGACTGTGTGCAGACACACTCGATCTCCAGTTGAAAAGCTTTGTCCACCTTGCAATTGGATTTTTTTCTCTCCCTTCTTTCTCCAGCGGGGGAGGGGCAAGAGGACACAACAAGTGCAACAAAAACAAAAAACATTTCCCTGGCAGATTTCTTTCTTACAATCCTCTCAGACAAACACACACACACACACACACACACACACAGTGAGATTAAGGCTTGTCAGAGAGGAGCGGATTTGTCCCGGCTAACACGAGTACAGATGTCTCAATGTGGATGGATTTCCTCCGGGATGGTCTCCGCGCCCTCATTTGACGAGGCGGTTGCTCCTGCCGCCGAGACGAGACATGACAGTTAGCCGGGGCCCGGGGTCGCCACGGCAACACAGTGGTTTGGCGCAGGGCACACGAGTGAACCCACTTAGCCGAGAGACGCACAAACAGAAGGGAGAACATGAAAGATGTTCAGGCACAGAGTACACAATGGACTTCCCATCGGCATGGAAACGTGCTGATGACTGATGTGCACACTTCAACTACACACACACACACACTAAGTGTTGTGTAATTACTTGTACACACCTAATGTTTGGTATACATTCTTCATTATGTTATGTCCCACACACCTAGTATTGCACTAAAATGACACAGACATAATTATATTTAAATACAATCTATTATTTTTGTTTGTTATGGTGTTTTACAACCGAGAGTCCACAAAAATGCAATAAGTATGAAAACAAATTACACACATATGTAATGTGGGCTTCTTATCTCAGGCAATGAGAAGACAGAAAACAGTCCAGGTCATGACCTACGGTGCCTCAGTACTTTCAACAGGCTTCAATAGACTAATGTAGGCGGCCTGTATTGTTCACGCCACTGACGGAGGACGATGTTCGAGCCGCGCTGAGTGCCTTGCTCGTGACCCCAAATGTTCGTTCTCTTTGTCTAATTCATTTTTTTAATTAGATTGTATTTCCTTTCAACAGAAACTGGAAACAAAGGAATAAAAGCTGTAATTGAGTTACGTATAAGCTTTGAAGTTGAAGGAGATGAACAAGGGATTGATTAAAAAACAAAAAGAATCCTAAAATTCAAAGAGACATTTTTTTGCTCCATTAACTGTGAATCCTACATTTCCCACAATGCTACACATCTTCTGTTTGAGCCTTCCTAATCAAGACACGGTCCTGTCTGTCATCTCCTCGCCACACCTGAAATAACCCTGATGAGCGGCAACATCATCTACAAGAGCCGCCATGTTTGTAGTTTACATTTGATAGACGTCTAAACAGATTTGAACGTGTTAAATTTACATGTACGTCCTGAATGTGTAACTGATATCACGCCGAACCATTTAGCAGGATCCACATCTCGGTTCCTCTTGACTTGAACGAGTCCTCTTCCTGGTGACCAGCTGTGACATAACAATGTCAGTTGCCCTGATGACACAGTGTAGAAGCTGCACGCATAGAAATAAAAAAAGATGCAGATAAAAACTCAACAGCACAGTTTTGATTTAAGTGCAGTTCTTATATTTTTGCATTAATCTCTCAACGAGTTAAATCTCTTTCTACGTCTAAAACACGGTCCATAGAAACCAGCAGAGTCCTCCCACAGTCAATGAGAGCTTAACGAATCTCTCACAGACGGTGTTCACGGCAATGGAGGCTTTGCCGTGTACAAGGATGGCATTTAGCATCTTAATCTGGGGGATGAGTGTGACATTGTGCATGAGAGCATGTTAATCTGGCTCCCTATTGACCCTTGATATCATTGATATCATCCACAAATGGACTAAGAAGGACAGACAGAAGGCTGAAGAAGAAAAAAAAGAGAAGAAGAAGAAAAAATCCACTCATCCTGGCAAGAAAAAGAGGGAGATGAGCGGTAAAGGTGAAAAGGTGGCGGTGATACCAGAGAGGTATTTAGAAGGATGATCAGTTACAAGGATAAACAGAGAGATCGGGGGGGGGGGTGGAGGTAAGTGGAGGAGAGAAGTGTGAGAGAATAAATGTGTGTGTGTGTGTGTGGTATAAAGAGGGTCAATGGCGTGGGTCAGGCATCATATGGAGAGGCAGATGTTGGAACATATTGTCCTGGATTACCGCGGCGTACACAGGAGAGACGGACGGACCACGGACAAGCGGGAGGAGGGGGGGAGGGAAGAGGGGGGGAGAAACTCACAGGGACAGATGACAGAAGGTAAATGAGAAATCAATCCAGCAACTCGTTTCCCCCACCGACCCTTATCTGGAGGAGAGAAAGAGCGCGGCGAGGCATCTTCTCCCACGTGAGAATTGCTTCGGCGTTGGCATCTTCTTCCCGGCCAATTTGTGATAACAGCGTGGGATCGATGTGTAATCAATAGGCGGCCGAGATAAGGGACCATACCACTTCCAAACTCGTAATGAGCAAAGGAAATGTAAATGTCTGAGCACTCGGGGTTATTGCCGTAGAGTCTGTTTGGGTTGCGATGTCGAGGCTCTTCCATGTCAGCGAATACAAAGTGGAAACCATGTTTACGTTTACACCGTTCTCTTAAACTTTCTGAAGCTGCCACAAAGAAAGAAATCCCCCGAGCGGTGGTCCTTGAGGCTGCGCCGTGTATCTCCATAAGCAAGGTGATCATCGTATGTACACTTTACCACTCGATGCATCTATCCGTCCGTGTTTAATGTGCCGCCTCGGTCAATCGCAAAAGGGAACAGTGGAAGCGGCGGGGTGAGGACGGGGTTGGGGTCCGACGTCTCCCCCGCTCGTTCTTCTTTTATATTTTTGGTCTTTGAACATCAAAACACTGCAGCTGTAAACAAAAGATGCCCGTTCAGACAGGAAGTCAGACGGACGGACGGACGGGAATCCATTGAGATCCATACAATAGTCCCTCGGTGTCCGTGGAAACAATAGAGCTCAGACTGCTCTGAAGCGCTGCGAACTCTGACAACAAAGAACAGGCGGGCTGGTAATCTGACTAAAGATGCAGATTATTGACCAAGTCTCTCACACACACACACACACACACATAGATCCAGTCCTAGTCGGATCACAGGAGGAACCGTGCGGCCGAGTGAATGGACACACACTGTCAATAGCAACCAGTCAGCCCCGTGTCTTCACTCGGAGGAGCACCAATAGTCACACATCACCTTTTCACCTCTTGTCAATAGAGCTCAGGCTTCCACACACACACGCACACACACACACACACACACACATGGCGGTGTGTCATGTGACACGCTGACCACTAGACTTGCTTTTGGACACGTACACACAAATACATACAAATGTGTTGGTCTGATAATAAGGGATTAGGAGCAGTAAGAGTGAGGAGCACACACACACACACACACACACACACACACACACACACACAGAGCCATTAAGTGACATTTTCACATCCTGTCTCATCCTGCATCTACGATTGCATTCCCCCACCCCTCACTCTGTGTGTGTGTGTGTGTGTGTGTGTGTGTGTGTGTGTGTGTGTGTGTGTGTGTGTGTGTGTGTGTGTGTGTGTGTGTGTGTGTGTGTGTGTGTGTGTGTGTGTGTGTGTGTTTATGTGTGTGTTTGCTCCTCCTCCGGTCACCCCAGGGGGCTTTGCGCTGTCACTTCCTGTTTGTTGACATGGATGTCGTTGTGGCGACGCTCTGGGCGCTCTCCACAGTGCCTCTGCCCTCTGTGTGTGTGTGTGTGTGTGTGTGTGTGTGTGTGTGTGTGTGTGTGTGTGTGTGTGTGTGTGTGTGTGTGCTCGCCGACCCACCCATTGAGAGGGCTTTGAGTGACGGGAGCTGGCCTTGTAATGGAACTCAATTCACTCCGCAAATAAAGAGGCCTTTGAACCACTGGTCCGAATATGGCAGGACACACACACATACACACACACACACACACACACACCGCCTGTGGTCCACTCGCTAGGGGGTTTGGCCGGTAGGGAGCGGAGGGGGTTGAGGGGCGTTCATACTCGGCTGCCCCCCCCCCCTCCTCCTCTCTTCCAGGAGCCACAGTGCAGCTAATTGAAGAGAAATGAGCGAGCGGAGGCCGATCTGATCTCAGCGCGCCGCGTTCACGCAGCTCGCCGGAGCGCGACCGACCTCCCGCTGATTGCCACATCAGCAGCAGCAGCAGCAGCAGCACATCCACCGTATGCACCCCAATTAACGTTCTCCTCCTTATTCTTTTCCGAAACACGAGAAAACGCACTAAAGGAATGCGATAAAACTCTCAAATCGGATATTTTGGCACTTATTATTTTCTTCTTTTCTCAGTAACCTATTTAATTCAACGTTTCCCTCGATGTAAAGCATCCGGTCTCTGAAAGTGTTTGTCTAGGGATGAAGTTACTCGGCATCCTGTTTAAGAGTGGAATTAAAAGTTTGCTAATTCAACAAAAGCAAAGAAAAAAGGTGGAGAATCGTGACTGAAAAACCACGAGAGGGAATATTGTTTCCGCGTGTGAGTGACAGTCAGGCGGAGATTATTTCAAATTCAAATACGAGTTTCTTCCAAAAAGAAAGTACGTCTTTGTGTGCAGTGCGGGCGCTGCCAGTTTGAATGTCCCGTCGTTGTTGTTTTTTCTTGTTTGCTTAAAAAAAAGAGATAAATGTCTTTATTTAAGATAGCAGAGGAGCTAATGTGGCTGTCAGGATAGATAGAGAGAGGTTCAAACCGACAGAGAGAGAGAGAGAGAGAGAGCGGTGACAGCGTCTCTTCCTTTTCATTTGCATAAACCAGCCTTTGTTTGACGCCGGTGGCCGGCAGCCAAGCACCAACAGAAGGACGGAAGTTAAACTGGAAAGAAGAAGAATTTAAAAAAAGGATGGTCCTCTTCCAGAAAAATCTTCCACCAGAAATAAATGATAACAATTATAACTATTCAGAAAAGAAAGGAGAAGAAAAAACCAACAACAACAACACATCAGTTACTTCTCTCGCTAAACAACCCATTCTGGTGCTCTTCAGAGGATGGAATAACAATTCTGAGAAAACAAAACAGCATCTCAGAGATTTGTATTAGCCACACATGAAAGTAATTGAGCTTTGCGGGATGATTTTTTTTCCCGAGGACAGACAGAAAGACGTGTTTATGAACATTGAAGCTCCTTCCAAATTGTGAATATTACGCCGTGTCTGTTGCTGTGGAAATACTGGCCAGAGACTGTTTTGTGTGATACAGTGGTATTGCATAAATACACCCGAGTATGTTCACACCAGAGCAGCCTGAGCCATAATGCTTCATTTAATTCAGTACATAAACAAGAATAGGGGGAAACCTGGTTTTTTGTTTGTTTCGCACGTTATTGGATGAATTTGTCTCTATTTTAAAGTATTTGGGAGCATTCCTGTGTGTTTTTGCGTCTCGCCGTTCCGGACGCTGAAAACGACGTCGGGGCCACGAGACACTTCTGGCGTGTCCCATCTGTCATGTATGTAGCATTCACAAATTTGCCCTCCCTCTTTTTTTCTTTTTTTTCCTTTTTTCTTCTACATCATCACTTCTTTTTTTTTTTTCACCTTGAGCGGCGGGCCGGTTCTCCACGGCGTGACCTCAATAGCCGTGGATGTTTTCCCTTTCTCCCACGATGCACCTGGAGGGGACATGACCTGTCAGAGAGGCTGTTAGCGCTTCTCCCAGGTGGGGGGGGGGGGACAGTGGAGAGATGTCCCTCTCCATCTCCCTCTGTCACACATACAGTGGCCGGGACACTAATGGCCTCTTCTTCTTCCAGAGCTTTTTAGCCGCACTTCTTTTTTGTTTGTGCGCTCTCGAGTATTCATTTATTCATGTTGCCCCTTTCTTCTCCTTTCCCCCCCCCCCCTCTCCTCCTCCTCCTCTCCTTCTTCTTTTCTTACCCCCCCCCCCCCTCTCTGCCTGTCTCTCTCAGCAGCTGTACGCAGCTCAGCTGGCGGCCATGCAGGCGTCCTCCGGGCCCAAGCAGCACGGCGGCAGCCTGCCACCGCAAGTCAACCTGGGCACACACTCCCCGCCCACCAACACACACTCGCACAGCGAGAAGGGCCGCAGCTCCCCGCTGCCAAACAAGGCCAAGGTAAGGGGCTTTTGTGTCTGTGTGTGTGTGTGTGTGTGTGTGTGTGTGTGTGTGTGTGTGTGTGTGTGTGTGTGTGTGTGTGTGTGTGTGTGTGTGTGTGTGTGTGTGTGTGTGTGTGTGTGTGTGTACACGTGCGTTCAATGCTGGAAAGGCCAGCGGGTTTGCAATTCAAATTAGACATCACTGCATTTTTATTACTTTTACTCCTGTAAAAGTTTGACTTTCTTAAGTTAAATGTAAAGTATATTCACCTATTTTAAAAGCAAATCAACAAGTATTTCCTAAAATTAAGTTTTATTGTTCTCAATTCTCATACATACACATTATTGTTATTATATTATATTTCTCTAAGGAACTAACTTCTCTGGTTTATTCTTTCACATAAAAAAAAAAGGAAGTATGATTATTTTAAAACTTAATTATAGCCAGAAGTGACTCTTTGGCCTTTCTAGTGTTACCACGCAGACGGAGGGAGTGAACGCCTGCCTGCACGAGATTGTGTTTCACTCGCCGCATGAGCTGGAAACGTGCGTCCTCGCTTGTTTGAAGGTTGCATCCCCGGAATCTTGTCTTCTTTTTTTTCTTCTTTTCTTTCTTTCCAATCAAACAAGTGTCCCGAGCAACGACCTGCTCCTCATACGAATGCACGCCTCGCTACGACTCAGTCCCCCGAAAAGTCACACAGTCGCAACTTTATCACAAAACTCCAGCTGGCGTGGAGGATTCGAGGATGTGCCGCCGCTGTGTGTGTGCCGTTTCCTCGGCTGGCTGCACAATAGGGGCGAGGGGCCATCCAAGTGGAATTCTATGAATATCTGGTTGGGATATCACGACTCCCACACACATACACACACACACACACAACCCCCCCATCCGCTGTGTCCACTCTCGGACCCCCCACAAGCGTAGTGGTCAGTCACAAATCACAAAGACATTGACAGACACACGGGAACCGACACGTTCAAAGACAATACGGGGAATAAAATCTGAGTTCACAAACATAAAGGAAATCCTCCTTCCTCTCCTTGTCTGTCCTGTCATCTCCTTTCCTCTCCTCTCTTCCCCTTTTTTTATTTCCTCTCCTGGTTCTTTCCTCTTCCACCTATTTTACATTTCCACTTGCAGCTCCATCCATCTTCCTCCACCCTTTACCCCCACACACACACTGTGTCCTTGACCTACGCCCGCCACTGTGTCCACACACACACACACACACACGCCCACTCTTGCATTGAGGACTATCTCATGGCACAGACCCATGACCCCAGAGCTCGCCCCCCTGCGTCCTTGTCCATCAGCCCCTCCTCTGCACCTCTGCCGACACACTTATTACCATATATATGGAGTTGTTCTGACGGGCAAGTGCTCCGGCCTGCGGTGGAGGGGGAGTGGGGAGCCGTAATGGCCTCCCCCAGTCCAGCAGGAGTGGCCGACTGGGGTGTGGACCCGCGTGGCCCACGACTGTGTTGGTGTGACCCCCCCTGCAAACTTTGGATAAGATCTATTTCCCCCTCTTTGTTGCTTTCTCTTCTCTTTCTCCCCGCTTCAGTCTCCCTTTTTCTGCTTTGATTCATTTCATTCGGGCTGACCACTGCAGCGCTCTCACTCTTTCATTCTCACACTCTGTCTCTCACTCTCTGGGCGGGCGGCATGTATATTTCAGAGGTGCGCTGCCCCCGCGGGCTCCATCTCAGGTCTTTAGTCATTTAGAGGCGCGCTGCCTGCTTCTGCTCACAGCTGTTTGGACTCAGGCGCTCACCGCTTAAGTGCTTTGCCCTCGGGTGAGACACAGACACACACACACAGGTGTTGAAGGAGACACCATGCCAACTAGCCCCTAAACACACACACACATGCACAAATCACTGCGGCACACATGCAGCTTTCTTACACGCAAGAGTGGAGCGTTAGATGTAGGAAGGCATGCATACAGACACATACAATAGTGCCATTCAAATGAAGCGCCACATGTTCGCTGACATGCATCACTCACACGCACCGGCCAACTACACCTGTACATCTCAACTACTGGGTTTATGAGCTATGATGCACTTTTACGTTTCATGGAGCTCGTGTGAAGTAGTTCATATCGGTAAAGTTCATAGTTCAGGCCTTGATTATATATTAGGAATAAACCAATAATATAATAAAAATAACACACCACCCCGAAAGGAGCTATTTTCTAATTTTTTCCTGATACTATATTTTAAAAGCATTATTTACATGGCAGACGAGCCAATGAGATTCGCCTAATGAGCTGAAATAAAACAATCCGTCTAGAGTGTCACGTCTGCTCGTCGGTTTCCTCCAAATACAAATTAGTAGAAAAAGTGAAGTGCATTTGGGTACTTGAGGAGTCGGTGTTTGAATCGGTGCCACGTGGTGTATGAAGCTGTCATCGCTGCCTGCTCGGCGTGGCCCCGCTGTCTGAGAGAATTAGATATGACAATATAATTAATATCCAAGCAGTCGCTTGTCGCTGGGAAGGGAGGAGGACCGATAGAGAGGATGAAAGGAGAGAAGAGAATGTAAAGGTCTCGGGAGAAACCTGCCCAGGATAAACGGTAGTGACACACACACACACTCGTCCTGTTGATTGAACCATCAGCTCCAGCGATAAGATGCAGAACCCTGATGTCGGCATCCACAGAAGTAAAATAGAGTCGTCGTCTCCCCCCCCCCCCCCCCCACACACACAGTATCTCTCCTGTGCCGATGCCTCTCCGTCCCTCTGGCTCTCGTTGTCACTCTGCATGTTTTTCGGTCCCAAAGCTGGAGACTGTTTCATCAGCCAAGAGAGACACAAAAGCAATTGTATTAATTCGAGATTCCAAGGCTTTCAGAAGCTTTAGGGGCCTCACACACACACACACACACACACACACACACACACACACACACAGAGACGCATAAACAAGTCGGTCCAAGCCTCTCAGCTCCACTGTCTAAACTAATTCCTCCACACTGGCATAATGCAGGTTGGCCACCTTCCCACCGTAGGATTTGGCTTGGCGTGGGGGAGTAGACTCCCCCCCCCCCTCCCGTTCCACTGTACAACAGGCGGAGGCATCATTATCTATTTGTAATTAATAGTCAAACGTGTTCCCAGCCAAAGCCCACCGTAATATGGGTCAGGATTGAGAAGATCCCGCTCAGTTGTTCTCTCCTCCTTTCTCTCCTCTTCTTCTCTGGCCCATTGTCTCACTGAAGGCATCTTTGGGGGTCCTCCGTCTATATAGAAAGACCCCTCTAATGAAGGGCAATCCGGTTAGACCTCGTCGCACACGCACACAGACAGAGTGGTGATTGCACGTACACATGGAGGGGCTTAATTGGAAGGGCTTAATTGAGTTGTGAGGGGCTCATAAGGCTTAGGAGTGGGAATGAGGGAGAGTCAACCTTAATGAGTGGGTATACACCCCCCACACACACACACATACATACAGTATGTCCTCTCTTTTTGGATCCCACTGTATCCTTAAGCAGCAATTAGACTAATGACCAAAAAATAAAGAAAAATAATGTCTCCATTCTGTTCTTGTAGCTACGATTGGACCACACACACACATGAAGCTAAAAGTTCCCTTTAATTCAGTTTGTTTGTGCATTTAGGAACAAACAAACAAACTATTTCCAAACCTCTCCAACAACATCGCGGTGCTCTACTTGCCCGTCCAGCCGTCCCTCGCCCCGTGTTGCGTCTGCCTTTTAATTACAGAGAGTGGTCCGTGTACATCTGGCCCCCGGGCGATCTAATTCCTTCCTTCCTGTCACGTGACCCTCCCGAGGCTCCCCTTGATTGGATTAGGTCATCAGCGGGGGTGGTGTTGCCATGACAATTAACGTGATAACAGCCCCCGGCGTCGTGCGGGCCGTCCGCATGCCGATTCATTTAGGGGACCGCCGTCTGGTCCCCGCGTTGAGGTCATCACCGCCGGCAGACACGCTTTGATCAGGTTGAGTGATGGAATTTAAGGATGGAGGTGTATTAAGTGCTGTATGGCATCATGGTTACTTCAACATGAATTAATAAAAATATGTTACTTAAGAAGTAATGGATTGGTTGCAAAGAGAGAGAGAGAGACGGAGAGAGGGAGAGAGACAGAGAGAGACGGAGAGAGGGAGAGAAAGAGAGAGAGAGGCAGGCAGGCATCTTGAAGGCAGCGGTAGAGTGAGAGAGAGGGAGTGTCTTTGAGGCAGAAAGTGCTCCTCCCGTGTCCACTCCCGTGTTCACTCCCGTGTCCACTCCCGTGTCCACTCCCGTGTCCACTCCCGTGTCCACTCCCGTGTTCCCATCATGACGGCCCCTTGTTTCTCATGGAGCGAGTGCACATTGAAGTGTGGGACCGTCTCCTGTCCTGTCGGCTGTTTGATACGTTGCGATGTCTTTAGATCCACATCTGTAAAGACTTTAAATGATTTTAAATAATAATAACTCAAACTATTATATTATATTATAGATACACAAAGACGCTTTACATTGAGGACAAGAGCCAGTGACAAACGGGAGAAAACTAAAATGGAAAGACAAAGCAACAAATAATAAACACAGATCACATGTGGTAACAGTGTGGCTGGTGTAGGAGGGGAGGGGTTTGCAGGAGAAAGTTGGAAGATAAAGTTGAGAGAGGAGAGCTTCCTTCTCCTCGGGGGTGAACGTTGCTCCGCCTTGTTTGAAGCATGACCTTTGTGCATGTTGACTGGAACCTGCACACGCATGTGCATGAGGCGTCTGGTGGTGACAGGGACTCCGTTATGTTATTCTGCATGTGAATGTGCTTTGCACCAACATATATATTTATTGTTGTACGTGTTGCGTTTTTTTATTTGTTATATATATATATATATATATATATTGTTTTGCCTGTGCCGAGCTGTTTGGATAAAGGTCGTGTGGCATGCACCTCGTCCTCCGTCCCGCCGCTGTGCATGGGCGCTCCTGTTTTCACCGGTGCGTGTTGAAGCTTTCTTTGCGAGGGGTCTCGCGAGGGGCCCCCAAATTCCTACGCTAGTCACAGCGGGCGAAACTGTGCTGTTTTGGTTTTTGCAGGACAGTGAGGGCGCACAGCCACTGAACCTGTCGTCCAAGCCTAAGGCATCCGAGAGCAAGTCACCCAACTCCCCCCCAACTTCCCCACAGGTCGCTGCCGCCGCCGCCGCCGCCAAGCTGGGCCTCGCCGGCTCCGTGAAGCACAGCGCCGCCCCCTCCAGCATCGGAGGGCCGCCCACCAGAGTCAGCTCCATAGGTAAGTGGACTTAAGTCACCGTCACGACGACTCCAGCTTTGGTCTGGCCACACACATATGTCCCATCTCACACATAGAGCTGCTTCCTTGGCTGAAGAGACATTCAACCAATCAGAGCTTTTTGACTTTTGAACTAAGACTGTGGACGTCGCTACCGGCTGGTTGAGCTCTATCAATTAAGAATAGTGTCATATATATACAGTGGGGACGGAAAGTATTCAGACCCCTTTAAAATGTTCACTCTTTGTTTCATTGCAGCTATTTGCTCAAATCGAAAAAGTTCATTTTATCTCTCATTTATGTTCACTCAGCACCCCATCTTGACAGAAAAAAACAGAAATGTAGAAATGTTTGCACATTGATTAAAAAAGAAAAGCTGAAATATCACATGGTCCTAAGTATTTAAAGGGGTCTGAATACTTTCCGTACCCGACCACAGTTCCTATTTTATTTCCAGGTGATGTTGCAGAGTAATGTAGACATGATTATTGTTATTACCATTACCAATGATGATGGCCAAAATTTCTGAAAGAAAGACGCATCCCAACAACAACACGTGCATCGAGTACGTGCATCCAAGTGCCCCTGCACTTAGATGCACTTTTATGAAATGCAAATTGTTCCCCGTTGTGTCAACGTTTGCCTTAAAGGGAAACAGTAATAGCCTCGCTGGCTGCGGCGGGGACAAGAATAGCGTTTCCCCCTCCCGGTGTTGCCATTGTTGCCACCGCCAGTACCGTAATCAGACCCGGCCATATGCACACGCACATGAAATATGACATCAATGAATCACCATTCTGTCCTCTTAATCCATTTTACACACAACACCGATAGTTCAAATATTACACATATGTAACGGGCTATAATTAGTGTGTTTGTGTTTGTGCCTCGGGGCTGCTTCATTGTCCTGTGTTTATTAGTGAGTGAAAGAGACAGAGAGACACAGGCAGAGAGAGAGAGAGAGATGTGGATTAGCACTCTTTTTTTTTTTTCTGAGCGACGAAGCGGGGGAATAATAAAGAGAGGAGCACATGACAGACAGGAGGTATCACCAATGAGATTAGACAAGCCTCTTACACGAGCCAGGACGGCGCAAACACCCGGCATTAATGACACAATGACAGCACACACACACTCTGCACACACACACAAACGCACACAAAGGCTCACACACACACACACACTCACAATCCCACCTCCTCCTCCTCCGATGCAATAGGCAGTTAGTCTTTTTTTCCTTTTTTTCTGACTTCTTGGCTAATCTCACTGTTTTTCGACAAATCGGTGGATTTAATATCAGATTAGTGGATTTGCGGTCCCAGATGTTTTTTGTTCAGAAAAATGGATTACAGTGTTTTAAAGTTTGTGTGTGTGTGATCCCCACTGAATTATTTTCTGCGTGGGGACCAGTGTGTGTTTTGTGTCGCACATCCCAGTCAGGTCCCATCCGGTGAGTTCAGGCTCGTTCGTTATTTGCAGTTCACCGTCAGTTAGGGCTCCGAGTTCAGAGGGGAGAGAAGGTCTGGAGGTGGTGGAAAGTGTGTGTGTGTGTGTGTGTGTGTGTGTGTGTGGTGTGTGTGTGTGGGCGGGTACAGATTATGAACGTGTGTTCACGTTATTTGGATTCAGACGGGAACAAAACCAACAGACGCACACACAGTCAGAGCACATGGCCGTTTCTCTTTCCATTGAAACGGGGACATTTGAATTGAAGGTTAAAGAAAACTCACGTGAGCCACTAGTCAGTGGTAGAATGTAACGGAGCACATTTAACGTAAATTACTTAGGTCCTATTCTACGGTTCTGTACTCAATCATCGGCATTTCACTGCTCGACTAAATTTAAGAGTGAAATAATGTGCTTTTTACTTATATCTGACGCATTTAGGCGCTTGCAACATTAAAATGGTACGTAAAAATAGACAATTTTTTTTAAAGGGTGATACACTTTATAGATCTTAATAATATATATATTTTTAAACGCATAAGACAGTGTTAATGCTCACGAAGGCGTTTAGAGAAACAGGATCATATCTGCAGGTATGAAGATGACGTCCGGATAAATGCCCGTCAGGTGCACGATTCTCTTTTTCCCACTTGGTTCTCCCGTCTCAAAGCGACCTGAAGGGCCGTCAGCGCCTGTAACTTCTACCCTGATCACACATGTGTCCGTCATGAAGTGCTGCAGCCCCCCCCCTGACCCCCCTGACCCCCTGCAGGAGAGTTGTTTCTGGTCAAAAAAGGTATTGCGCTTGTCTAGAGAGATTTGGCATTCAGAGAGAGAGAGACAGGCAAAATGGGTGAGTGTTGAGAGAGAGAGAGGGAGAGACAACCCCCCCCCCCCCTCTCATTTTTATCTGGGTCACATTCATTTGTCTGGATGGTTGGCATCGCTGTCAGTTTAAGCGAGACTCACACACACACACACACACACACACTCAAGAATATCCGTCCCCTCCCTCTCTTTTAACTCCAGATTAAAATGGACTGTCACCCGTTTCCATCGCCCTCTCTCGACCCCCACCCCCCCCCCACACACACACACACACATCATTTTTACTTTATTTTGGCCCCTCCACTCACATCCTGATTTCCCGGTCCTGACTTGTGAAAGAGTTCACGGATCTGTCATTACCAATCTGGAGCTGGTAATCTGGCCTGAGATGGCATTAGCGGTGCGGATTAGCGCTGATAAAGGCCCCATAAGCCCGCCGCGGCTCTTTGTTCCGAGCTAACGCGACTGATGGAGAGAGGCGATAGCGGCGCACACGGCCCCGCAGACACACGGTCGGAGCAGATGTCTCGTTGGCCGGCTAAACTGCGGAAATAATACAAGTAATGCAGCGACGAGATGTGATCTGTGTGAGGGGGCGGGGCAGATGTTCTCGACGGGGGAAATTAGCGGGACTCCTTAGTAATAAGAGTCACGTGGCCACCTCTCCTCAAAGTGCAACGACGAGGGTTGAAAAGAGGTGTGTGTGTGTGTGCGTGTGTGTGTGCGTGTGTGTGTGTGTCTCTCGCACGCTCAGTCTTACACACTGACCACTTGACTGTCGAGCTGGGCACATGTGAGTCAGAGTGTGCCGCTAGCTGGCCTTCCCCCTCCTCCACCTGCTCTGTCCTAAACACACACACATACACACACACACACACACACACACACACACACAGATGCACCGGCAAACCCCCGTCACCAAGTGTATGTTAATTTCTTTACCTCATGGTTCAGGGGAAGATTTATTCTGGATGAAAAAACCATAAACATACACACACACACACACACTCACACACTCATTGCCTTTCCAAATGTCACTCCATTATTCTTTAAAATTAACAGTCACATGTAAACAAACAACTTCTGAGCCCACGAAGCCAAATTAACCGTCTGTCCGCGTCCCCGTCCATGTCTCAGCAGACTTGTTGTCCTCTCTGTCCACGACCGCCTACCTGAGCGACCACGAGGCCGTGACCAAGGCCTTCGCCGAGGCGCGGCAGATGAAGGAGCAGCTGAAGAGAGAGCAGCAGATCCTGGACGCCAAGGTGGCCGCCGTCAGCAACCTGAGCCTCAACAACGGACACTCGGACAAGGTAAGCCACTTTGAATCCGCGCGGCGTGCTGCGGCGTGCGGTGGCGTGCTGCTGTGGCGTGCAGTGGCGCTCTGCGGCATGCTGTAACCGTAGCAACAGACGTCAAAAGTCTGACCACTGGCACAAAAATCAAGACTCAAAATCAATTTATTGATGTATTACACTTTATATGTAGAGGTCCATCATCTGTTTTAGTTTTATTGATCTCAGTTCTCCTTGGGGAAATAATGCTGACCTACAGTCTTTATTAATTCCCTTCTTGCAAATATATTGTTAAAATACTCATGTTGACATTATTAGTTCTATAACAAATGATCAATAGCATCAGAAACTAAAGGGGAATGTATGGATTATCTCATGAATAATTTCGTTTGAGATGACAAGGCGTACACGTTGCCCGTGTCTGTAGTAATTTGTCGTGCTGTATGCCGGCTGCACCGTGAAGAGATGAATTGGTTTACAATGCTGTCGCTGACGTGTGTCGAAGCTAAAAAGGGCCAGATAAGGTAAAACCAGAGGCGTCTCAGAGGTAATGAGTGTCTGTAGGGCGCACTACAGGGCTACTAGTGTGTGTGTGTGTGTGTGTGTGTGTGTGTGTGTGTGTGTGTGTGTGTGTGTGTGTGTGTGTGTGTGTGTGTGTGTGTGTGTGTGTGTGTGTGTGTGTGTGTGTGTGTGTGTGTGTGTGTGTGTGTGTGGCAGCAGAGCGGAGCGTCGGGGAGATGGTAATGTGAAGTGACGGCTCGGCTCCTCTGCAGCGTGGCTAAATTGTGGTTATTTGTTAAACACATTGGGAGTCAGCTGGTGCACGCGGACAGACGCACGCACACACACACACACACACACACACATACTTACAGAGCAACAGTGTGCTTGAAGCATCTGCACCGCTGACATTCAACAGCTCTATCTGTCTCTTTTCTTCCCTTCTTTTTTTACTCTCTCATCCGATGCGTTAGGAACTGTCGGCCCCAAAAATGATTTATATATTGTATTTGTAAATGTTTTTCTGGGGCATTTTTAGTAATATACTGTAAATACAGTCTGAAGGATTCAGTCTAATAGCCAATTAGATTCACACCAGGGAGACGAGGGAACATCGGCGGTTTTTCAGGAGCATGTTTTACAGCTTTTTAGTGGTTTTATATAAAATCTAGATATCATTTCATGATGTATTTTTTATTTCTTGTTAAATTGGAAAATGTTATAAGGGACGAATTCATAGACATTAGGGGGGGAAAGGGAGCTTTTGCTTCTCATAACCATGCTAATGGTGGAAATTATAATGTCAGCCTTATTAAGGAATATACTTTTAAACAGAAAATGTTTTTGAAACAGAATATAAATTTTGTTTTCATTCTTTTGCCATTATGTAAACTAATTATTTTTAAAGCCCTTTTCTTAATATAAAGTTTAGAACATTTTTTGTTACTTTTTTTGGAAGAAAAAAAATCGTTCTCATCTTCCAAAGCCGCCGCGCCGCACGCCGCTTCCCGCTTCCTCTGCCCTTTGGCTTTGTGCTGCGCGAGTGTGAA